>NW_026999346.1:914564-1214564 GCF_037126465.1 Ornithodoros turicata | reverse complement strand
AGCACAGTTGCCCTCACCAATGCCGCGTGAAGCGCGAGCAGGGAACGCTGATCACAGCCCCATCCTAGGCCAGAAAGATGTTGGATTGCGGGGAGCCATCGCTGCACTTTAGTTTCAAGGTGTTTAATGTGCCGAGCCCAGCGCAAGTCCGAGTCGATTACCACGCCAAGGAAGCGGTGAAAGCGTACTGGTTCTAGCTTCTTTAAACCAAGCCAAAGTGGGAAATTGGCCATAGCTTTACGCGTGAAAGGGAGCTCGACACACTTTTCGGGTGAAAGGTCCATCCCGAGGTGCGTCAGGTACGTATGGATATTGTTTAAAGCGAGCTGCAGGCGGCGCTGGAGAGCCGGGCGTGATTTTCCTACTGTCCAAAGGGCGACGTCATCTGCATACACGGAGAACGACACTTTGCGAGGAATTACTGATTGTAGGCCGGCCATCACCACGTTAAAGAGTGTCGGGCTGAGAATGCTTCCTTGGGGGACTCCTTGGGGAACAGGATGCTGAGGGCTTTGGCCTTGGGACGTACGGACAGCGACAGTTCGGTCCGTAAGGACGTCTTGGAGCCAGATGAAGAGCCGACCGGATACTCCAAACGAGCGCAAGGCATGCAGCACACAAATGTGCGAGACGGTATCATAGGCGCGCTTGATGTCGAGGAAGACCGATCGGACGATCCGTCGATGGGCTCGAGCATGTTGAACTGTAGAGACTAGGTCGAGAACTGGATCCATGGAGCTTCGGTGGCGACGAAATCCAGCCATTTCGTGAGGGAACGCACGTCGTTTTTCGAGCCACCAGTCGAGGCGATGCAAAACCATCCTCTCCATCAGTTTCCCCACACAGCTTGTCAGGCTCACCGGGCGAAAGGAGGATAGGGCATTTGGGGCCTTGCCTGGTTTCAGGATGGGAACAACCAAGGCCTCCTTCCATGTATGTGGTAAAGATCCTTGTTGCCAAGACGTATTATAGACATGAAGGAGAGCTTGGAGTGACCGCCCGTCAAGGTTTCGTAGGGCGGCATAGGTGATTTTATCGGGCCCAGGGGACGAGCTGGCGTTCACAAGCTTCAACGCTGCCTTTAGCTCGATTAGTGTGAAGTCGCGGTCCATAACTTCCGGGGGACGGGGCCAGTCGTGGTGAAGTTCAGCCGTCAAACTGTGGACAAAACTGTGGTGTAGGGGCGTGGTCGAGGCAGCCGCCGGAGTCGTTAGTACCACACAGAAGTCCGTCGCAAGCGTGTTCTCGTCTACACGCTGAACGATAGCCAAGGCCGCGAGAGGATTCTTTTGAGGGGGCGCCTCCTTCAGAGATCGGATTGTCCGCCAGATCTTCGTGGCCGGATCGAACGGTGAAAGGTGGTGGCAAAACTTACGCCAACGCTTCCTGTCCTCGTTTTTAAGTTCTCGTGTTACTTTAGCTTTCATCCGGCGGTATTCCACAATGTCCGTAAGTTGCCCTGTCCGACGAGCCGTTCTTTCTGCTCGGCGACGTAATGCTCTAAGGTGATTAATAGCGGGGGAATGGCCGATATGGCCTGTTACCCTTTTAGACATGACCACCGCGTCCTGAATACCGCGGGTAATTGCTTGAGAGAGAGCCTCTGGGGACATACCGGTGTGCACAGATGTTCTGAGGCCCACACGAAAACGTCTCCAGTTTGTGAAAGAAATCAGTCCAGCAGTTGCTGAGAGGGGCAGTCTGTCGTGCGAAATATATAGAGGAAAATGATCGCTACCTCTAGTGTCGACGTCCGTAGCGCACGACAAGTGGCGAATTATGTCGGTTGAGGACCACGAGAGGTCCAATACATCAAGTGACATTGGGGATCGCATGTAAGTGGGCTCGCGGTTGTTCAGCAGGCACATGTTATTATTCTCCATTGCCTCTAACAACCTCCTTCCCCTACTGTCCGTCCTTCGGCTTCCCCAGGCCGAGTGATGTGCATTGAAGTCCCCTAGCACAAGCGCCGGGGCTTCCAGAGAACCAAGTAAGCGTTCCAGGTCACTCCACGGGACCTGTACCGCGGGACGGATATAGATACTGACGACCGTTAACAGCATGGGGCCAAGGCGGATCCTGCATGTGACGTAATCATAAGAGCGATGGCAAACTGAGCCGATGGGTGCAGCAACGAGGTCATTGCGAACGTATAGCGCTGCTCTACTCTCAGGGGAATGATGAGAGCGATAGATTGTGTATCCACTAACACGATGTGTACAATCCATGCCGTGTTCGCATATAGCTATGAAAGGGAACTTGTACTGTTGGAGATGTAATTTAAAATCTGGGAGCTTGTTACGCAGGCTTCGAGGATTCCACTGCATGGCCAGGGCGTTTTTATACAATTCCGTCATGCTGATGCGAAGATAATGCCTCCAGTGCCAGAAGCGCTTGAACCTCGGGCAGTTGCGACGCACCAGGAAAAGCAGAGACAATGGCCTTAAGGGCAGCGAGTACCGCTGAGAAGAGTCCCAGAGGAGGCATATATTGGGGGGCTGATGAGGGTGCTGGTTCCGTCACACTGGCGTAAGTGTTTGTAATCTGTCTTGATGGACGAGGAGGCGGTGCGCTTGTGATAGGCGTAGCCGCGACTGTGTTCAGCGACCCTCGTTTACCTGGTGCAGATCGAGGGGGTGTGCAGGAAATTCTTGCGCATTTGTACGAGACGGGAGTGTGGCACTAGCATCCCTAGGAGCGTCAGACGGAAGTCGTAGGGTTCGGTCTTGGTGCCTCTTGGTGGCGGCGGTCTTGACAGGACATAAAGAAAATGATGCGGGATGGCTGGATTTGCAGTTAGCACACTTTGGCTCTCTTTTATTGTTGCAGTCTGATCTCCGGTGAGGTCCGGCGCAGATGCCACACCGTGTAGAACCTCGGCAATTTCGTGCAATATGGCCAAATCGTTGGCAGTTATAACACTGTATGGGGCCTTCTATGTACTCTTGGACTGTGAAGGTCTGAAACCCAAGGGCAATTCGGGGAGGAAGACGGATTGTAGGTTCAAAAGTCAGGATAACGCTCCGTAACGGGGTGAACACATCACTGCAATCTTCTGCTAGGGAATGCTGAACCTGTCGCCGTGCTCATAAAACCCCTGCGTCTTTAAGATAGAGCACGAGGTCGTCGTTCGAATACTCTCTTGGAACATCATATATCTTGCCCATATTTCTGGCGTACGATTGGGGTATGGATGGTATCACCGGAATGCCAGCTAAGCACTTAGCGGACAAAAGGTTGCGGGCGGCTGCTTCGGACCGTACGGAGACGAAGAGAGAACCATCTCGGTGGAAACGGTGGTGCATAACCTGTTGTTGGGTTAGCAGGCGTATCTCACTAGCGACCGCATTAGGATTCACCTTCCAGAAGGAGTAGTCAGTAGTTGCTGGTCGAAACAGTATGGGAATACCGCCGGCTCGGTTCTTCTTGTAGGTGACAGTGGTGAACGGGTCATGAAGTGAAGTGGCAAGGTTGCTATCGTTCATCGGATCTGTCTGCTGAGGAGCCGGCGGTGCCGAAGTGTCCATGGTGTTGTCGGGAACATTCACGATCTGTGGAATGTTGGGATCACCAGAGGAAGGGCTCCCTACCCGTTGGCGTTTGGAAGGGCTGACGGGGACCTGTTGACCTGTGGTAAGTGTCATAGAGACGTTGGACCTCCCGTCCAGATTATGGCGGGAGGTCCGTGATGGTTCGATTTCTTTTTCAACGGCTCTGAAAAAGCCTAAAGGCTAAAGGCTGTTCCTTGAAAAATAGAAAAATACGTATTGAGCCGCAATATTTGTCATCGGCACATTTTCTGAAACTAGTATCACGCTCACTGCTCAGTGGTATTCATGATCGAGTTTGCCCGATGGTTTGGCGTAGTCAAGATCGCAGGCGAACTGCATGGGCAGTATCGGGGAAATGTGCCCTGTGCTTTTGTAGTTCAGTTGACAGAAGAAACACGGAAGGAAAATATACAGAAGAGACAAAGCCTGCATGCGCTGATGTATTCTGGTTCTTTTTTTTTTCCAAGGTGTATCGCAACATTCTCCACCTGACTCCCAGGAGTCTGGTGTGCATTACACTGCATCTTCAGGTAGTGACAAAGGTGGCACAATTTCTGCTAATATTGCATCATTGGGTCTGAAACTTCGCAAAGACTCGTTGTTAAACCACATTGACTAACTACAATACATTTTGCATTCTGGTCGCCAAATGCAAACTAGTTATTTATTTCATCCTTGCATGTTTAAGAATTTTTAACCCAAACATCAGTTTGATTAAAAGCCATTGGTGATGTAACTATATCCCGGTGTTTGTGTATGAGTGGAATATACCAAGTCATTGTGGTCCTAAAAAAGCATTTTGCACACAGTCAAACTAGTCACTCACTTTACAAATGTAAGTTGCTCACTGCAATTGCGTCCCCATTTATCGGGCCTCGGCATGCAATGAAAAATGCAGAAACACAGGCAGATGAGAGATGTTTTGGAGGAAAGCCCACAGTCACACAATGGAGACCACCCGTACAAGATGCAACCACTCAGACAGTGCCTACAGAGGATCCACCTCGTTTGGTCATAGTGGAAGTTTCTGAGCCGTCAGATAGTGTCCAAGCTCTCCCTAGATCATCAACGCCTGCTGTGGAGCCTCCACCTTTTTTCCTTGTCAGTTCCATCACCAGGGCACGATGACACAGCCGATATTGTCAGTTTTGAGGAGGAACCCAGGTAATTAACTGTGCAATCATGCATATTTTGTCAGTACTGTTCACATTACACTGAAAAAGCATGGTGTGATTGGGCTTGTCATACTTAATACATATGTTCATCATGATGACTTTTGTGTCACAAAGCTAACGAAGGCTATAGAGTGACAATCTAGTGGTAATGTGGTTAATTTTATACATCTGTATATCAAGCCGTACTGATGTCTCACTGCCAGGCTTTGTGTGATGACCCGTCATATCAACTCAGCTCGGAGCTTGTCTATGACAGTGATGGAGAGTGAGTGCACAGTTTTTTACTCCCTGTACATTACCTAACCTTCTGCCACCAACCCTTGGTTTATTGCTTCCCAAACAGGCCAATAGATGTGGTAGATACGCGCCATCTTGTTGATGAATTGGATGGTGATGGCTAAGTATTACGATACATTGTGGGAGGATGCTCTTTATCTTCGCTGTCTGCTTCATTATCATCTGCAAGAATACAGTTACTACTTACATTCCTTTACAGCAATGGGATTTTGCCACCTGACTCCCCACTTGCTCTTATTATTACAAATGTAGCAGAGATGCTGTAACAAACTAGCAAAGGCAGGTAATAATTGTGTGATGCATTTCCTGGAGCTTTGTTTTGTTCACAGTGTGGGGTTGTATGACTTTTGGAGTTTTGTCCTCTCAGTAAGGTTAAATATTACTCTAAGGTCCGTAGCCCAGCCTTCATCACTGCCCGACATGTCCATCGTGGCAAGCTCCAGCCGTATAGAACTCCTAAAAGTGTCTACCGGCTGCTCATCATCACTCACAAACATGCACATCACAACAATGGAAACGCTTGCAAGAGCTGCAATTACTTGTGAGAGTGGCCACAGGAACCAGTGGAACAGCCAGCTACTTGTTCATGAGAAACCTGTGGGCAATATTGCAATGTGCTCGGCAATCGTTTTCTCTGATAGCAGCATCACCAAGTCGCTGCGCCTGTTCGACATCATGGGCCTTGCTCATATACACTGGAGTCAGTACGTCCTCTAACACAAGTGCTATTTATTTCTGGCAATACAAGGTGTGAGTTAATGCTGGAAAATTATATGTGCTTTGTGTTAGGATTACTGCATATGCTTTAACAATGGTACACCGCACATGTCTGGCCTGGAAAAGTCATCAATCATGTGATGGTCATGACTTCCAGTGTTGACGACCCTGAAAGTCAGATTAAAATGAGCATGGAAAATACAGCTCTGTGTCATTTGTCTGTCGTTTTTCAGCTTACTTGTTCGAATTAGAATCCACGCCCATGTTGTGTATGCCAGTTACATCATTTAGTGACTGCAGAATAGCGAGACTAAGCTGCAACATGCACAAATGCTTTTTTTTTGTTTGCTGAACATCATTCTAAATATCAGTTTGTGTCTTTATTGTTTCACGTGGGAAAAATAGCATTGTGCACTAGCATGAAGGTTAAAAAAAAAATTCAAATGGTGGAGCAATTAAATATCGCAAGAATGCTGAATAATAATTGTCCTCTCCTCTTATTTGCACAAAATATACTTCTATGAAAATAAAGTGTTTTTCACAAATCAATTATTGCACATCACTTTGGTGCAAATACACAAAAATTGAATATCTACAATAGAATGAACAAACCGCACAATACATACAAGCCTTAGAACTTACATACTGTGCACTACATGCTGATGACAAGGCTTGCGATGCATTATCCTGCATTGAGAAAGAACGTGATTATACAGAGCAGATAATGGCAAGAAATCTTCTCAATTCCCTAACTGGTTCAAAACTGGGCAGTATACACACACGTACTTCTATTGTGATTTATGATGTCTAGGACAGTGTGCTAGACATGCAATGCCTAACTTTGAAGCCACATATGTTATTTCTTCTCCGTTATCCCTGCTTGTAATATTTATATTATCAGTTTTCACTGCAGATGTTCCAAACGTCTGCCTCAGTTTGATGCAGAGGTTGGCATGCAATGATAAAATAATCTACTGGTATTTTTCAACATGGGTCTTGGATGGACGTGCAACTTCTGCAAGACATCCAGAATTCCTGTGATCTCTGTAGCTTCACAAGTGCGTGTTTTCTATCAATGTAAATACAAATTATTTGTTTCACGGTTTTTGTGTAGCTTGTACAAGAGTACAGCCAGGTTTCAAGGCAGGCTGGGCAGCAAAATCGTTCTCCAATCATACAGTGAGCAATCTCTGAAAAAATTCATTACATTGTCAATACAAATCATTGCAACTTCAATAAATTGCTCATCATTGGAACTCTTTCTTATATCTGTCCCACCTTGAAATCTGTGATAGACTGGTGATGGAAATACACTGCGAAAAGATGAAACGCATTAACCGGGTATTTGCATGTGATGCCACGGCCAAGGCGGCCCCACACCCAACGTACGAACAAGGTATATGCTGCAAACTGCAGGGTACTGCTCACACACAAAAAACAAAAGAAAGGAAAGAATAAGTCAAATTTCTGCTGGCCGTCCCCAAAACTTAGTTTTATATTCTAGGAAGTTTACATGTACTACTCACACTCTCGTGGTTTTGATATGTAAAAACACGGCTCAGTAAGTATAAGCATGGTTGTTACAGTATCTGTTCTCGTCTCTGTGTTGCTCCAGTTGAGGTGGGAGCCTCATGTGTCGTACAAAAACGGAGAGAAGTTGACTGTGAAGGCACAATACTGGAAACATATGATGCTGGGCAATGCAATCAATGTTGTTTTTGTCGCAGATTCGGGAAATAATCACGACGCTTCGGCAGCACAAAAATCCATCCGGCCGTTCCGGATTACAGCCTAAGCACCAGCTTCTAAACAAGTTATACAGAACGCTGGCTCAACAACATATGCCATGTAAACAGACACAAAACTGTCACCTAAATAAATCTGCTGCTTGAATGGGCATCTCCGGCGACGAAGGAGCCTAATCGTCCGTACCTGTGCATGCATCCATGCGTACTTGCGGTACTGGCAAAGGCCCTGTTCTAAACTTACATTCGTCTTCGAAATAGTTGTCATAATAAAGGTCATCGTCGCTCTCAGAAAGCAGCTCATCCTCGTCCGTAGCGCTCATGCTAAGGACACTTTCGATTGCATTGCGTCTCGCGTCGCCGCTGCAGACGCTGCATTGCCTCGACACCCGTGACGTCACTATAGCGTCGGGCGTGGTCGCGGAATACCGAAACCGCACATGGAATTCACATACAATTAAATTCATTTTCTCTACAACGAGGAAGAATTAAGCTTTCTCGTTTCACATCTCGCTTTAAGCTCAGATGCACTGCTTTTAATAGGTTCGTTCAAATGTTGTCTATCTGATAGTTTTCGTGCGAGATTTTTCGCTGCATTCATTGCGGTCTTAGTAACGCACGGATGTGTTCGGCGCAGGAGTGGTAATGCGAACTTGCGCAATGATTTAAAGAAGCCACTACCCCTCTGAAACATTGGTCCCGAGTATGGTGTAAGGCCGCCAAATCCATTCCCGTAGTGGATTTCTGGGATTTCTTTAAGAAACATATCTAAAGTGTAGAGCTATAGCTGCTTTGCATGGACCTAACGAGGAAGAATTAAGCTTTCTCGTTTCACATGTCGCTTTAAGCTAAGGACTGTCGCTTTAAGCTCAGATGAACTGCTTCTAATAGCTTCTTTCAAATGTTGTCCATCTGATAGTTTTCGTGCGAGATTTTTTGCTGCATTCATTGCGGTCTTAGTAACGCACGGATGTGCTCGGCACAGGAGTGGTAATGCAAACTTGCACAATTATTTAAAGAATCCACTACCCTCTGAAATATTGGTCCCGAGTATGGTGTAAGGCCGCCAAATCCATTCCCGTAGTGGATTTCTGGGATTTGTTTAAGAAACATATCTAAAGTGTAGAGCTAAAGCTGTTTTGCCTGGACCTTTGAAATGGAGAGGTCGACCAAAGTCGTCACACAACTTAATTTAAATGAAATTTATTTCATTATGCAGTACTTAAAATATTGTATGTTTTGGAATGCATAATGAATGATATTGTCTTTCTTTGCAGAGTATGGGACTAATTTTACTATGGGAGACTTCTTTGCATGTCACAATAAACTATAAAATGATGGAATAATGGTGTAAGCCTGAGGTGCATGTTTCCACTTGTACTGTTTGCAAAGGTTCTACGTGGTGCAAAACCCGATATATTTGAGAGGTATTCTGATAGATGAATGTTTACACCATCAAGTGGATTGATAGTGCAGAGCTTTGTGTCGTTGCTATATGTGAGTAGAACTTTGTTCTCTAATTGATTGTTGATTGTATGAAGTAGTAATTCTAGAGTTTCACAGTGATTTGGTGGGATAGTTATTCTTTTTGTTACAAGTACTTCTTTCTCTATAATCAAGTCATACCCCAACAAGAAACAGTCTACTGCACAAGTGGTTTTTTTGCGACGAATTATTTTTCACATTTTTCGCGCATTCCTTCAAAATTGCGAATTTAAGTTCCCGCAAATAACTCTAGCCATATGAGGGCGAAAATCATACGGCGCTTGCCGCTATACCATGACTACCTTACCCTTTCTACTCCATGCAGCGTAGGTAGTTTAAGCAAGTCACAGAAGATGGTTTTATCGCATCAGGCAAGATGTAAAGAAATGAAAATTGATCACGCTTTTGTTACTTATACAAACGCATAGCACTGTACATATACCACTATCCCACGAAGCCCCAACATGCCTTTTCCCGCCTTCTCAAAACCAGCTTGTATGATAGTATGACATCTCAACCGTGCAATGCCCTAAGTGATAATGAATGAGCACTGCTAAAATGAATTGGCTCACCTGTGCACGGCCAGTACTCTGGCCTCCTGCAAGGTCCCTAAAGGCCATTGTACAGGGCTTTTGCACCCATGTACACGAGAAGAAGAAAGGGATTGACCTAGAATGCCGCCATCCCCGTGAACAACTGATGCCTAGTACGTGCCGAAATATGTCCGAGAATTAACCGCAGCACGACAGGCAAGAACAAAGCACTCCTGGAACCCTGTGTCACGAATTTAAGTTCTTGCGAATCACTCCTCAAATCAGCTCGAAAACGCGAAAATATTTTCCACGCGAAAAAAAAAAACACTTCTACAGTAATTAGGGGACATTGAAATGTGATGGGGATATTGTATTCCAAGTGATTCCAGAGCAAGGATTGCCTGTACCGCCTGACTACGAGAATAACACAGCTTCGGTATTCCAGCCAAAAATCCAACCCGTTTTTTGAAGAATCGTGGTCCTTTGTGTGGATCCACAAAATGTGGACATGCCATACGTGTCAGGACATGAGAAGCAAAATAGGCCTCCGGTAATTACCCTAATGGTTGGAGAACTGCAGAGCTTACATTCTGAGCCCGTACCATAAAGGGAAGCTCTAATCCCATTGGCACATCAGCAACGAAGATGCTTGTACACGAAGCAGAGCAATGGCAACCAAATTTTGAAGTTTTACTCACGGCAGATAATGTTTGTGCATTCCAGGCTCCTGAAATCTTTCTTTCCATTTGACCCTTTCCAACTGAATTGGAGAGCGACGTCGTCGGTCATCAGCTGGCACAGAAACATTCGTGCCTTGTCACCATTGTTGTTTCCACCAAGACAGATTATGTACTGTTGCTGAAAAGGTGCACATAACATGAGTAAGCTCTAGGAATTCCGTGATCAATGTGACTGCTTCTGGAACCATCATGTCAAATGCTACGAATTCAAATAGCATGGAAAGATCGAATGACTACTTTGTGGCAGTCATTCGGCACAATAGAGAACTCTGAATTATATTCTAAAAATTATTTAATCAGCACTCTGTCCCACGTCACGAAATAGGTGCAACGATGAAAAAAAATCGGTGTTGGAGAAGGCGCAGGGACATCATGTTCAATGTTCTGAGGGCTTTTTTTTTCTTCAAAATCTAGTGAAAGGAGCATTAAACATAAACTCACTGTAGTAGTTCATTGTATACGAGAAAATCATCAGCATCATCACTAACCTGCCTTAGGTTGATCCGACCTTGATGACAGCTCCAAGTCATCTTCTGTCCCTGAAATGCAATTGCAAATATAAAATTAGTTCTCCAGGGCAGCCGTGCCGCTAAGTATTGCGTGAACATGTTATAAGAGAGTGTACCATCATTGCTAGAGCGATGAGGTCTTTGGCTGTTGCGAGGACTGCTGTAATTTTCAGCTTGCACTCCTCCTGCCCGAAAGCGCGGTGCCCATTCTGCTGCAAGATATGGGCAACTCTGCACCACTTTCTTTTCACTTCAATAGCGCTACATTACATAACTTATCAGGTACCATTTCAGAGGAGTCCCTGTGAGGGCCAAAAACGGTGCTCACACAAAAATTACAAAAACCAACAAAACAAGTAAACAATCAAATTACAAAAATGTAATCATTCCCAAAAAGGTATTATATGTAAGTTTAACCAGAAAAGCGTGTAGATTGCACGAGAAACAAGCAGGCAATGCAGGGCAGAACCAATCTCGATAAGTGAACTTACGCGGGGCACGTTCACGTCCTTCTTGTGTGAACTCTAGGACATGGCTGTCATGGTGTACGAAGTTCCGCTGAGGGCAATGCTGCCATGGCTGCCCAGCAAACCAGATACATCCAACAAATATCCGTAAGATATCTCGCCCGGGACGTTTGGATATCCAGTGGAGTTTGCCACAGATCCATTTTACATCCATGCGATATCCCTGCGACTAGCATTTCTGCCATGTTTGTAGATCCACTGAAAGTCCCTGCGACGTCTGTCGCGGATATTTGGATATATACGGGAGATTACGAATATCGTACATATTTTGCTTTTAACAATTTTGTGCATCAGATATTTAGTGTTTGTAGAGTGCGTAGAGACCACTGCAACTGTGTTCCAGCAAATAATATTTATTGTGTGTTTTAACGCATTTGATACTATTGGGAACAAAAACATTACCTTAGCCTAACAGGATTCAACACAGTACAGCAACACCGTGGGATACGCCAGCATAAGTGCCGAACCCTGCCCGCCTCACTTGGACCACTTGGAAAAACCCGCAGTAACATCTATTTGCGAGCTGGATGGAACATATACTGAAATACAAATCGTTACACACACGTTCGTTAGGGGTAGCGTGGCGTAAACCATTTGTAACGGTGACGAGGATGTATCTTCGCAATTCCTGTGTTTCTGCATCAACCCACAGTATATCCAACAACATTTCTGACATCTCTTCCTATCAACTACTGTGTTTTTAATTCAGGTTACCGTCTCTATAAGGACAAACAAATATTTCCTGGATCTCCCATAGACATCCCTAGGATCTGCAGGCTGCTTGTCATGGGACATTCAAACATCCAGAGCGCGATATCCTTCCAACGTACCAGGGACATCTGTTGTTTACTGGAGTAAGCCCAAAACGCAATGAAAATGTGCGATATCCCATAGATATCCTATGGATGTCGAGATATTCAGGACGTTCGCGACCTTGTAGGGATGTCCCATGGATATTAATGGTTTGCTGGGTGGAGTCTTATTGACTGGGTCGCTCCTTCACCTAGAACACAGAGCACATATGTATGAAAACTGCAATGACAGGGAGAGATATAGGGATTCATTTTATGTGCACTGGCATAGATTATTTGTGCAAGACACGCAGACAGGGAAAAGAAAGTAAGGAACACATACTGCAGTTCATACGTGCCCGGCTGTGATACCCACTGATTTCCTGCTGAAGGCCACTTCTTAGAAACATGGAGTCATCACCTGGAACTTACACAAGTCCCGATGAGGTCACGCACCCTCAACTCGGTAGTGCGTGGTACATATTTGTTACATTTCAGCTGCTCCTCTGGACAACACTGCAACTTTGGTGCCTGTGTGTTCTGGCCACATAATTAGAAGACATATCCTCAAGTTCGCGACAGGAATCTGTGTCACATTTACAACTGGCTTAATCTGGTCTGGAACGGTGAAGTGATATTTACCATTAATGCCTGTTACCTGCAGGTTACTCGATGTACTTGTTTGTGGCCCAGTGTGCACTGAAGTTTCTGATGCAAGGGCACCCTCCACTGGATCTGTTGAAATGTAGAGTATTAACATAGTATTCCCTGATGCAGTTCAAATTGCTCCAACCTGCTACACGTGTCTATGCACTATATATTGCACCAAACCCGTTCACTTACTGTCAAGAGCGGTAACTTGTGAAGAATGGGGGATCATAGGCTTGGGACCTGCTTGACTGAGACGAGGGGTTGCTGCTTTTCGCAGCTGCAACAAGGCAAACTAATCACTCAGGGCAGATTCACGCCATGCATCTTTTGTTTAATGAAACTCAGTTGCATACAATAGATGCCCATGCGCAATCGGAGAACTATGATACAGAAGTTGGTTCACACGATTGGTCATGGGGGATCTGTTGCAGGCAGCAGAGCTTTATGCAACAAACGATGCATCGTGTGAGTCAGCCCCCAGATGGCAGCTAATTTATGTGACAATTTGAGTCTTGACCATAGTAAACAGAAGCGCCTCTGATAACATCATTTCATATCTGTCTTCATTATTATTCCCCGAATGGAGCGAATTAAGAAAAAAGTAGTACTCACCTCTTCTTAGTTTAAGCTTGTTGTGAAGGGGAGGAGGGGGTGTTGGCGATCTAGATCCTTCGCTATCTGAGTAGATCCTGGATAACTTTTGAAGCTTCCCGCGTCCCAATGGAACTTCAACGTTCAGATCAGAGGTTTCCTCGGCAAGGGGTAGCCCAGCTCGCGCGTCATCATAGGTTCCTAGATAAAAAAATGTGCTTAAAAAGGAGGGACATCGGTAATGTGTCCTACCATATCTTTCCAATATCTTGCACTGTAGTAGCTTCCAGTTTCCTTGTGGCTCCTTTTCTTTTCGTGCAAGTGTGCCGACATTTTTGTACTCTTTAGGGGGCCATCGACAACCATCTCTTTCAAGACAAGCGGCACTGCCACGCTCTCATCGAGGAACTTGGCAATTGCGAACCGATCAGGCCCAGACAACACAGATGCGTACCAGGGACGTCCCAGGTATGCCTCCATGCGGATGTTGCAGACATCCCAGAGATGACCGCAGTTGGTTCCATAGACGTCACTGGGAGATCTGAATGAAACTCCAAAGTACGTAACAGTGACGGTCCCATAGACGTCCCTCGAGATCTCTAAAGGATTTCTGAGGGACTTCTCCGGTACCTCAAGCCCACGCTGGTAGGAGGCTTCACAGCATAGCATATTTGCTCTGCAGAGGTGCTAGCCTCATCTGCTGACTGTTCTGTAGGGTCGGCGGTCATCGGTATCCAGTGCGCGTATTTGCGACCTCCATACAGTTAGTGTATACGCAATAAGGAAACCAGATTCGCTTTTATACAGGGAAAAACTGTCAGTTTATTGTTTTCAAATATATTTGAGCTTCAAAGGAACAAAATATCACACTGCACAGTTCCTATAACAATCCAAAATCCTACAAATCACATTTACTTGGAACATTGCACAGACGAAAATGACATGTGCAACACCGTAAGCATGACACCATATCTGCGTCAAGAGAACAGTTTGGCTTGTCACAGCGAGTGATTCGTTCCCCAGTCAGCCTCATTACGGCACAGTGAATCACTAGACAGAGACGGGACACCGGTTATATTAAAAGGCAAGTCGAATTGAATTCAGAAGTTGAAGCCAAAAGGTAAGGTGTGGCACTGGTGTGCCCAAATAAGAGCACTTGTAGCAAACTATGCATATATCAACATACAGATACAAGCAAATTAATATAATGCCGTTTCTGAGATTGCCCCGAAGATCCATAGAGAATTTTTGTACGCACAAGTGCTGTCAGCTTCCACACTAAAAAACGATAGGAACGACAGCTTGCACATCCACAGCACATTTTCGCTTGAGATGTTAAGTTTTATCTATAACTTTTGTTACAAATTACAAGCAATTTAATAATTTTCTCATGATGAGAAATTAAATTTTCAAAATTACAGTTCAAAATTTGCCGTATTAGCATCAGATTTTTACACCATGAATCCAGAGCTGATGTCTGATATAGCGTGTCCCTATAAAAATACACAGCTTACTACAAAGGCAATTTTAATACATTTTTCTAACGCGCAAGACAGCATATGCTTGTAACTACTACCTAAGTAACCGAAACAAAGCTATGTATCTGAGTACACACAGTTTAAATGTCCTCTTTGTTGCTTCCAAATGCTGCTCTTGATTTGTGACGTTCCTGAGTTCGCGATGAGTGGTACAGTCACGACATAGTTGTCTATTTCATTTCTCTCCCAAGAAGGTAGCGACGCTTGAGGCACCCGGATCTTCGTGAGGTAACCTGACAACAAACAAAACCGAGACGTCATTAAATATTTAGATAATTCTTTCGTTCCAGGGCGGTATACAAATGTTTTGTTATTGAGAATACAATTAAAAAAAAGAAAGAAAGAGATACTTAGATACCGCTTGGGGCGAAAACCTGTATGTACAGCTTGGGACAAAAGTTCACGGAACAACAGGGTGTCGTATTTCTCCAATGGAGCGACAACCTAGCAGCAAAAAGGAGGGGACATACATACTGAGGGATGGATAGAATAGCTTGCCACCTGTTCCCTATTGGGCCGCTTCGTGATAGCTAGCAGGGAAGCGCTCCGATGAAGAAATACGCAGGTGCCGTGTTCCGTAAACTTTTGTCCCAAGCAGTACTTATACTGTCCACATAGTATGCATATACACACAGAAAATAAATAGATTGCATTATTTAGCTGATACTGATTGCTCTGAAACAGTACAGGAGGTAAGCATGCCGAGTTCGCAAGCCTCACGTGGTAATACAGGTCAGTGGCATGCCAAATATAGCCCCTGCAAGCAGGGACACACTTGGAATCCTATCACAAATTTAATTACCTTGGCATTGTTGATCTGCTCATGAAAAAAATTCCCATACGGGTCGTACAGTAGTTGTTCATTGGGATGCTGCAGGACAGGCCGCTGTGAAAGAACTGTTGTGGTTACCTATATAGATAGGAAAATGTTAAGAATTGCATCACTGGGTGCTCTGCTTGGGATAGAAATGAAAAAGCGGGGCACCTTGCAAATGACGCTGACTTGTTCCTCTGAACTGAGAAGATGGAAGTGAGTAATCTTCTGCTGAGAGCAATCTTAAAGTGTATAGGATAGAGACAGTTAGTTACCCCTGGCACAGCATCCTTTTTGTCGTACTGGAAGCTAGCTTACGCTATCCATGTGTACAAGCTGATTCCCACGCAATGAATGCAATGACCCTGGTTTACGTGAAATTAGAGAAATAGTACTGCAGCTTACCATGTCTGCGTTCAGGCCAAAAGCTTGTGATGGATAGAAGGCTGCTGTAACTTGGCAAATCCTTCATTGACTGATCCCCTGTAATGACATTCAACGTGTTACGGTGCAAGATACATGTTTGTCACAGGCCAGTGTTTTCATACTATTTGTATTTGATAATAAAACTCACTGTCACTCTAACTTACAGTGTTGTTCTGGACTTGGTAGCGAGTTCTCAAACAACTTCTCAACTTGTCAAACGTCTTCATAACGAACCCTGAAACTGGGGAAAAACACAATAAACGCTCTCTACGTTGTCAAACGTGTTCTCTCTGAACTGCCAGAAAATTATGTCCGTACGCTGCAAAACTTCACTGCATTATGAAAAACAGAATCCGTGACAAACTATCGTTACCTACAAAAGAGCAAACATACCTATACTGCCGTCCATGTCTCTCACTTGTACATCAAACTGCGGCAATACGCACGGACGCGCGCCGCCATCATGGAAGCCATAAATACAAAGAACGGACAACCGTCCTGCTCCCGCCACTTTTAGCGTTCAGTTTCACTCAGCCGCAGTACCGTATGACCGTTTCCTTGTTACCAACTTCAAAACCATGACATGCAATTATCCGCGGCACGTTATTCTCTATCGTCTACGTAAGCAGCTTTGCGTTACTCAAACAATGCTGTGAGCAACATTACAAAGCTAGTGAGAAATTAAAATGATTAGCGCCATCTGGTTGCTAACGGACGCCATAATTCGGCCTCGCAGTTTGCGAGTGTTTGCGAGAGAGTAGAAGAAGGAAAGTGGGACAGCGGGAGGAAAGTCCACATTACGACCGCCGAAGTACTCATGATGGACTTCATGGTGGTTGCCCTCCGCGGCTGTTCCTGGGACGTCTAAGGGATTGCCCACGCGGGACGTGGGATGTGGGGATCTTTTTCGGACGTCCCAGTGAGGTTTCGTGTTGTCTGGGGGCTTGCCTGCTGTACAAATAGTTTATGATGAGTAGCACAATACTGTGGGCTGCCAGAACTAGGTTGTATGAACAATGAACAACATCTCTCTTAACATCGAGTCATATACATGGTGCTCATTTTTAGCTGCAACAAATTTTTGCAAAAAGTGGAGTTGCCTTTGGACGCTTTTACTGGAGCTCATTGGGTTACTGGACGGGACTGCTACTATAAGAAGCCATATTTTTCTCAATTATGAGACAAGTTAACAGACATATTTCAATCACCTTTTCAATTACTGGCGGCGCACGTTGCAATTGCAGTATTAATGCCTAACCTCCACAGAAACCGGCCGAGTCACGGATGAAACACAAAGTTCTATTTTTTTGCTCTGCCGTCTGCTGCGAACGGCAAGTGCCCTTACTCAACAAGATTCATGCAAACCCTTATGGTATGGTTCACGATTTTTGCTTTATTCTTCTGTTTCGTGTTTATCACTCCTTTTATTCTGCTGGCCACAGCTCTTGCCCTTCACCGGTACAACCAGCACTCATATGTACTAGTGGTGACACGCGACGAAGTTCTTTGCAACAAAAAAAAAATCGTGAAAGATACCACAATCAGGGCTTGCCTGACTTATGTATGACGTCTTCCTGTGACGCCATGTGAGAGCAGAAATAGACGTTTCTGTCGCTCCTTTGCCCATCCCTTGCGGTTTACAGTAAAGGTACAATCCTTAGGTTTGTAGCATGCGCTGTGACTATTTTGTGCTTTATCTATGGCTTGAGCACATTATGTGGAGATCAGGCTTTAATATCGCAAATGCAATGTGCTTTTTCAAGTCCATAATTAAAGTGTCGATTAAAATATACCTGTTCAGTAGTCCCCTACCTGAGAAAAAAGATCATTTTGTAGTAGCTGTCTCGTTGACTAATGCAATAAAAAAGTCAGTATCATAAGGCAACTCCCTCTTTGTGAACATGTGTTGCAGCTAAAACGAAACACCTCGTATGCATAGAGAAAAAGAGAGAGGAAGCAGACATCAATATGTCACTATGCACCCCACTGTGCACACAAAAATTACATTTCTGTGTGCGGGAAAGGAAATATGGCGTATCTATTTGCCGTTACTTGAAGCCTCAAACACTTCATGCGGACAGCAGACAGTGGCCAGGTGTGAGACACAGACAGCTGGTTAACAACATAGATGTCCAGAATGGAGGAGTCACAAGGGGATCTGTACAGGACCTCAACTCTGCGAAACTTTCTGCGAACAATGCATGCCTCATTTGTTGAACTGCTGAGGGCAGCACCACTGACCACGACTATACTTTCATCATGCAATAAACATGTGCTGTCCTTTGAGTTGCTCTGCAACATAAGCGTCCTGGCACAGTGACCTTCCTGTACATGGGTGGAATGCAGCCAGGTGGGACGCTTGCCCTTGTAATTTCAAGAGAGAGGGTCACTTTATCTGATGTGACTGATGGCGTAAAAGGTACAGACCTTAGCTCATGAATACGGTTATGCAGCTGCTCTAGAGATCTCTCAGGCTTCCTCACAAATCTCTTGAGCATCTGCATAAAATTCTCAAAAGGAAAGGCACTCCAGACATCCAGAGGCCCATGGATACGAACATCACTTGCCAAGTGAGTCAGAGCATGTACGTTTTGTGAAACAAAATCCTGCCCATAAAGTGTTCCAAACTGCGCAACAAAGTGCTGGAGAAGCCCGTCTGCGTAGTCCAAAAGTTCATCGGAGAGACACGATCTTGACAGCAGTGACATGGCAACATGCAATTTCATGAAGTGTTTGTACAGTGCATTAGGAAGTGTGCCCTATAAAGTTACAGGCCCAGTGTAAAGCATAAACATGCGCAAATCTGTTGCCTTCCACCAGGCCAACTCAGACATGCTTCTCGGCTTCCGACTGAAGTCTGCAGGAATGAAGGGCGCAAGCGCTGCGTGCTTCACAGACGCTGCTTCCCGAATCGATGGGCTGAGACGGTATTTCTTAGCGCCAGCAAACCACATACTCAGCAGTTTCTTTTGCACCCCCAGGCACACGACATGCATATAGTCCAAAGAGACTTATTTTATGAGGTCAATTGGAAGCTGCTCAAGAATTGAGGTGCCCGTGTGATGTTCCTCTTGTGAGCGGTTGCGGAAGTTTTCATCCGTCCTGAGTAGTGCACTTGCTTCTGAAAAGCTCACTCTGTCAGTACCGTAGCTGCCTTCAATGAAGCATTTCGTGCAACTGAAGTACCCGGAGTGACCTTTTATCGCTAGAATATATGATTTGGCTGGCGCATCGCACACAAGTGCAGATATGATAACCTTCACCTGCTTGCCCCCTATTTGCAAACCAGTCTCATGCAATGAAAGGAACTCTGTAACAAACGGCTCGAGAAATGTGTTTGCGCATAACGCTTTGGACTGACCATAGTATACACCTATGGGGAACGGTTGTGTGTCACCACAGTTGATTATTTTACACAGAATCGGCCAAAACTGATTACTCGTGCTTTTAGTAAGTGGCAGGCCATCCACATTGATGTTTATCTTGACCGTGTCAAGGACTGGGCTGATCTCAGATAAGACGTACTTCAGTCCGTTTTCGAGGCCAAAGTGACACCATTTACCATCACACATTGCCCTAATTGCGGATGACGTGCGGGCGGTACCGAGCAACATACGTGCGGAGCCGGGAAAAACTGAGAAACAAGGGTGAGAATTGAAGACTTTTAATATATCGGTCATATGCTTGTGATGAACTCCAGTTAACGCCCAAGCCCTTACTAGCTGTTCTACTCGGGTACATTCCACGCTATCAGGACCAACATCCGAATCTGCTTTCACGCCGCTGCATGTGGCAGCGTTCGAAAGTACTTCGAACGCTGCCACATGATGCGCGTCACCGCGTAGCCCAATGTTCCACAAGCTCCCTCTAAATATCCTACAACCGGCTCCCTACACGACTCATCTCCTGCATGCGAATCACACTGAATCTCAAATTCGTCGCTGTCACTTAAATTACGCACTACATTCAAATCAGGAACGAAAGCGACAGCTCGTTCACGGTTGTCATCAGAAACTAGGCCTAAGCTTTCTTCGGCAGAACGTTTGGCTCTCCTGTACAACGTTGCACGTCAATACCTATAGGCATAGTCAGAACAGTATAACTCAGAACGCTCTGATACACTAATCTTTCACTCCTTACATGAAATTTCCATTGGCGACGTTTACGTACAAAGGGACCCGTTCACTTGCACCAACGTAAACCGCCAGTCAGTATGGAAACCGAGGCGCCACTGCCGTAGAAATCGCGCAACTTTCGCAATTGAGAAATGTGATTAAAAACAAAAGTTATCTGGCACTTAGTATTCATCCATCCCAATGAACCCTATAAAGACCAGAAAGACTTTTAAGTGTCAGGAATAGGACAAGTTCAATCAAGTTGAGTATCAAATACCAGAACTTCGAATCCATACTGGAACCGAAAGTTCTAGATCCCCATCCCAATTGAAAGTTGTTTTGGATCGTCGATCTGCCCTTTTATTTTACCCTCATCTGGCTGCGATGATGCGTCCTCGTGGAACTAATTTGTGTTATTACTTTTCCTTCGTTGGTGGACAGCAACCATACAGCCGGACGTGCAAAAGAAAGAAAGACTAAAGTATAACAACTCCTACTAGATATAAGATTGTCTGTGCGGGAACAGCGGGAACTTCTCGAACGTGTACCACGTATATACTGGTGTCATACCGTTGCTCCAAAACACCCATGGTATATCACAACTGAGCCAATCGCAGCAGTGTCATCTCGGTTGCGCCTGGGGATAACAAAAACTGACTGCCACGGGACGGTCCTTAACTGTTATCATTGGGACGGCCTGGGGCTCTTGCTTTCTGGATCAGGACATCAGGACCCGTTCGGGACGTCCTAGGGATCGGTTGCGTTTTCTGGGTAAGTGCATTGAAATGTATCTCATTGGTAGTGGGCTGTATCACCTTATAATATAAAATTATTTAATCCGAGAAGATTCTTGAGTTGTTATGGAATAACAAAGAGACTGTATCATGATTGTGGCAATCTATAACTGTTCTTTCAGAATGTTACATTTGCTTCAGTTTTGTGTGATCTAAAAAAACGATTTAATGTGGTCTTGACAGAGCAACCTAGAATGAATGTGATCAAGCCAACTGGAATAAGAATAGAAATTTCTTCTAGTATGCATAGCTATGAAGCGAATTCCTCTTGAAGGTATGTGTCCTGCACCTTAGAACCCATTTTAGTAGTGCCTTGAATGAACGGCACTTCAATAGCATCTTGTAGGTTTTCATCTAGAAATTTAATTGAACGAATAGAATGCGGCAAATGGAACACATATTTCTCGTCATTATAAGTGAAAGAAATGTTAAAGTCTTCAAAAAGCTCTAGAAGAGCGATTTCAAACGTTCTTTTAACGACGATAGTCTTACGAACCTCTACAAAGTCTTTGTAATCAACCTGCGTGGCACTGTCATCACTCCGTGTTATATTATAGAATAGGTTACAGGTGGATAGCTCTTGTAATCCAACTTCGTACTATCCACTTAGTTGTAGGGGTGCATTCAAAGCAACTATAAAGTTGTCTAGAGTATTTGTTGGATATAACTCGGTAGAATCATTGGATAGGAGATACATATAAAACTCAGAGCTTGGCAACATTCTGTGCTTGAACACACGAATTAAATGAATCGTCATAACCAGTCCGTTTCATTTTATAATGGGTGACTCCATCAATTTTCTTTTTGGATATAATTCTTGCAATTGGATGTGGGCCATCATCCCCTTTGATTGCACATTGCAATTCATTTGCATAATATGTGCCCTCTTCTTCTACACCATCTGGGCCTGCTATGTAAAAGACTTGGTGATCCGTTTTCTTATACCTCGCAATTGTGTAGATAACATGAGACCAGTGTACTGTGTAACCCTTGTCAAAGACTGGTTGATTCAAGAAAACACGAACTTGATCACCAACTTTAAAGGGTAACTTTCTCGTGATATCGTCATATTTTTTACTATTGAGTCTATTGAAGAGTTCAACCTCGTTACTTCCATTCACTTCATTTGGCGCTATTTTAATAGTTGAGTGGTAAGAGTTGTTATAATCCTCTATAATCTTTGGTAGAATTGTAAGGGATTTGTGATTGCCTTTACTACGGAAATAGTGGAATAGGTGACTTTTAATTGTTTTAATTGCACGTTCAACCAAGCTTGCTTTCATAAAGGAAAACCTACTATAAACATGTATACCGTGACGCCTACACCAAGCCTGCACATGTTTGTTGTAAAACACTTTTTCACGACTGAATAAAATAGGAGCTAGAAACACGGAAAAGAACACACAGGACAACACTTGCTCCACTCATGTGTTCTTGGCGGTGTTTCTAGCTCCTGTTTTATTCAGTCATGTACCAACAGCCCCACTCTGCCATTTTGGTGACTTTTCCACGATCTACGTGAAGTAGGCGTGGTGTCAGCCTGATTCAAAATATCTTGAAAAATCCTTTCTTCACGTCTTCACCTTGTTTGGTCTTGAAAGGTGTGGCCATGAGTTGTCTCGATAAACAGTCTATCACAAGCAGTATGTAGGAGAATCCTTTATTGTATTTCTTGTATTGAATGAATCAGATGAGGTCTGCTTGGTGGAGGTCGTTCAGATGGACCCAGGCAGAAATCTGGAATGGGACCATTTCAAAATGGTTTAACGAACTGGTCCCACTCTGGTAATGGTCCCACTCTGGTCCCACCCTAGTAATGGTCCCACTCTGGTCCCACTTGTCAAGTGGTCCCATGGGGGACCAGTTCGTTAAACCACTTCAGAATGGGACCACTCTGGAGTGGGACCACTTCAAAGTGGTTTATTGGACATGTGCCACTTTGAGTGTGTCCCACTTAGTGACTGGGACCAGTTGAAAGTGCAACCAGCTTCACGATGGTCCCACTTGAACTGGAACCAGTGGAATTGATCCAGTGGTCCCCTCTGCTAAGTGGTCCGGGATCCGGCCACTTAGCAGCTGGGGCCACTGAATGCATGACTGAAAATAAGGCGTAGAAATGCACATATTGCTCAAGTAAATACCGTTTATTCTGCTAAAAGCATACACTGAGCAGAAAGAAATAATCAATACATCTCTACATGTTCATACTACGTAGTATAAGTCTGATCACTCACTGTGTCTTGACAAAAGCATATGCCTGACTATGCGATGCACTCATGGACCACAGGGAGCTTTCGTTCGTTGGACACCTCACATCTTGTATTTTCTTAGAGAAGATGACACCCATGCAGGTCGGGACACCCCCTTCCTCTTCACCGTACGTTCCGAATCTTCTTATCCTGTTTCTCTTCAAGTTCCTCCCAAGTTTCTAAAATGAAACATCTATTTAATAGTAATCAAAACATCACGGTCATCACTCATACCTGCAAACATTCGCGACGTGCAGTCCGATTGGCGTTTCCCAGTGCGTTTTGCCCCTACGCCGTTTAGGTCTTCTTGGCGTCAAAACTTTTCCGGGAAATCGACAATGTGTTGCACAGGAACCATATTGTCATCGCACTGTCTTACAAAGCCCACTAAAACACACGTAAATACTGCACAGGAGATACACCATCCTTGCGACGGCAACTGAAGACCAAACCAACTTGCTGCGACGCGGGACGCGTTCAAGTTGCAACTGCCATGGCACCTGCCACTCTCGCCTCTCTCGCCCTCCCCTCTCCCTCTCGGCTCTCGCCGTTTCAAGTTTGAATTTGTAGCCGCCGTAGCGTCTTCACATTGCATCAGCCTCTGCAGTTACCCTTTCTTTTCGTTGTCTTTCTTCTAGTTATTTAGTTTAATTTTTGTTGTTGTTTAGATGTATTTTTTACCTTTCTCTGGTACTTAATATGTTATGATATGCACCTTCAGATGAGAATATGTGCTCGAATTGGAGTTACAGGGACACAGCATATATTTGATCGCAGACGCACGCACCTGGATAAACAGCAATAAAAAGAGATCATGCATGTACTAAAATAGATCAGAGTAATAGATCAAACAAAACCAGTAGGATATATGGCAAGTGTGCAGGACAAGATGAAATCTCAAAGGGGGAAGCTGCCCAACTTCGAGTCTCAAGTGGCCATTCTGGGAACAAAATGGTACCTGTGAGGCTCCAGCTAGAACTGCTGGAACTATCTGAGCCCAAGATGGAACCCGCTTAAAGCCAGAGTGGGAACCACACACCACTTTGACACCCTTCTGGGCCAAGAATGGAACCCGCTTAAAGCCAGAGTGGGAACACTGCACCACTTTGGGACCCATCTGGGCCCAGAATGGAACCCGCTTAAAGCCAGAATGGGACCACTAACGCCACTTGGGGACCCATCTGGGACCATTCAACTGCAAATGGAACCACTTGGGGACCATTCGGGAACCAGTCCTGATTTCTGCCTGGGGAGTGAGATGACTTTCCTTCTCTTATATCTACGTCTCCCGTCTTTGTGGAGAGTATAGACGTCATCGCATTGTAAGTCTTCTAGTGCTTCTTTCCTTGTGATTTTCTGTGCTTTTTGATCACATTGAACCCCTCCAAGCCTGCCGTTAGGGGACTTGTGGCTCATTCTTCTAAGAAATATTCTTTGTCCGAGGATGAAACCAACTTTGTTACCAACCGTGAAACCAACCATCTTTGGGGTGACTTGTGTGTTTTCCACAATATTTTCTTCTTCGATTTTCTCTTCTGTTCAATTTTGAGTGATGGTAGAAGTTTTGACACCTTTGGAAACCGAGAGGGTCTCACTCATTTATGACTGGAGAGGTACAAGATCAATTTCATTATACTAGAACCATGAATGGTTTTCTTGTTATTAATGATTTCTTCTTTTTCATTCCATGACAAACTCCTTGGTAGCGCTGACACTGTCCGTGTTACTTTTTTTAATATGTTTATCATCTGATAGAGAATCATAATCTAATTTTTCTACTAATAGTTTCTTCCATTTGTAATGGTTTTATTACTGGTGGATCTGATTCTATTGACGGTTTCAATTGATTTGTTATGGTGTAGTACATAGCTGTTTGTATACGTGTTACTTTTATGTCTTCGCTTTATAAGATTCCAAAATTGTGTCCACTTGGTTTAATACTTCGATTTTTGTTGCCGTTTTCAAACACCGGCTACTTTAGCTATAGCCCACCCTGCTACACCACCTAATATACTGGTCAAACCTGTGAGTAACAGTGGGAGTAAGGGAACCAAACCTCCTCGTTGTCAATATAGAAACTTTTGTGGTTTCTTTGGCGATTTGTGCAATGTTTTATACGCTGTGTAACGAATTGTGGCTTTATAGTTCATTAAATCTTTGTCTAGTTTCGGTGACAGTTTAACATTACCATTCGATATATTCTTGCAAACTTGAGAAAGAGCTTCAATGCTGTGCGGAAGAGCCTCCCTCAACATGTTTTCCTATTCTTCTGGAGTACAGGCTGCAAGCACCTTAAGGAAAGTTAAATGGTGATGTGGCTTTTCATTTTGGTATGAAAACAAATTGTGTCTCGAGCTTGGTTATACCCATTCGCAATCTTTTATCACACTCTGTAAGTGGGTGAGGTCAATCACTTGATAACCAAATGGTTTCCCTGTTGCCTGTTCGAATGCATTAAAGGGACCGAAAAGTGAAAAATAACCCCCGTATTTTTGCCCACTGTCGTGCACAACATCATTGTTTCATAAGACACAAAAAGCATTACTTCTCAATGCGGCATATTTTTTACGTATAAATATTTTGAACATTACCGGAACATGGACGGTGCTGCCAACAAACGGCGAAAAAGATAAACTTGGGTTTCGGCGGTTTCCGGTCCAGGGCTCCCAGGGATTGGTCAATCCTTACCACATGAAAGCTAATTTTATAGAGAACAAAGTTGACGCACAGGATCTCACAGCTAAACGACATTTTAAAAATGACGCTCACTTCCATAGTTTCTATGTTAATAAAGTATTCAGCTACTTCGCCGCTGCGATCCACCGCGCCATCTGCAAGGCCGTCTAAACATCAACGCGCAACGGAACAATTCTACAGGGGAGACAACGGAAGCGGCCTACTGTTCCAAGCACGTACTGGATCATGCCCACAAGGAAGTGCATTGAAGAACTTTTCCATACCGACAACGCAGAATGCATACTTTGCATGGCGGGCGAAGACGAGGACCTCCACCACATAATGTATTCATGCCGGGCACTACTACCAACGAAACCGAAACCAGAACCGCTCCAAAGACTGCTAGGCTTTGAGAGTGACACCCCGCCATACATTATTGAAACTACAAAGAGACACCTGGAGGCTTGGGAGAAAGAATGCAAAAGAATTAACGTACTGCAAACATCAGCCACATCGGGACCAACGGGAAGTTTGGATAGCATCTCCCAAAGAAACGCAAAAGACGACTACGAAGCCGAACAGGACGACGGAGGCAAGACGAAACCAGACGACCGGATCCCGGAACGCGAGCGACGCCCCACGACGACAAACTATCTGACCTTTCGTTTTATTTCTGTTTTACATCTAGACTTCGGTCTAGTACTGCGCCTGTGGTGGTCTAGTACTGCGCCTGTGGTACTCTCGTACCTGCCCTGATTCGAAAGGGATGAGGCACACTTGAACCTGAACCTTATCGCGTTTATTGTTTACGTCGTGGGTGGTCATGTTAGTCGCGCGAAATAGTATTGGAATGGATGACATATTCGTGGCTGCTCTGTCACGTATTCAGGATACCTACATATGCCTGGTGTAGTTTTGGTGTTCGGGTATGCAAAAATCATGTTCGTTCATCTTCGTTTTCTGCCACAAGAGGAGAGAGCGCGAGAACGAATGTGGTTCGAAACACTCGGCTATTAGATGCAGCAGTCGTGTCGTGTGTGCGGAGCTTATTTTGCTGCCGATGACTACGAAGAAGATGCCGTAGACGGCGAATTGTGAAGGCGTCCGAAGCAAACTGCCGTTCAGTAACCAGTGATTTTGCTTCACCGAGGTGATGAGTTCAACACAAATCTTAGGTATGTACAGGCGTCACACATGTATAAATTATCACAAGTAGAAGAATACTTCCTGTGTGAAGAGGTGTAGTTATGACTAACGAACGCTAATTAATTTTCTAGAGATGCATCCTCTACACTCGAATGACCATTGAAACAGTGAAAGTTCATTGTCTTTTAAGTCCCACTACTGGAATTGTTCACTCTGTGTCATTGCTGCAGTGAGCCATGCAAGGTTACCACATCATATTGGTCCTAAATTTGTAGAGTTCCCCTATCTCAGACGCAACTGTCATTTTTCTTTATTGCTCTCCCGATCCTATTTTCTCAGAGATTGATGTGGTTCTCCATGCATTGCATGGGCACTGCCTTTTCTACTCATGCTTTCAGGTTCTTGTTCTGTTGAATAAATCTTCAGTTGAGAGTTTGCAGCCATCACGCTGTCTACTGTGTTTGCCCCTATCTATATTGATGTGCCATAACGGTATAGCACATCAACATGCCAATAACTGACCAACAACAATCAAACAACGTTGCCTAGTCCTACTTTTGGATGGAAACTACACGATGTGGTAACATCCACATATATAAAATTTTAGTCGACGGAGATTGGCTCTTTTTGTACAACCTTCATTGTACTTTTCTTTCGTCTCACTTAGCATGCATGAAGACAAGTTCTCATCTTCATCAAGATGACAGGTCACTGTTGGATCTGCAGCATTATTGTCCGTGTAATCTTTTAACCAACAGAGAATACAAAAGTGCACAAATGGTAAAACATAACTAGCTTGTTAAATTCAAAAGGGAGAGACGAAACTGTTTATACTTCTCTTGTTTATTTTGTTGCAGGTTTTACAACTCTATCAAGTACGTCAAAACATCAGAGGGCAGGAAGTCCTACTCTGTTTCCTAAATCCCTGGACAATAAAAAAGAGAGATATAATTTGAGTTGTGACAAAATGTTGCTTCTGCTCTTATATTATATTTCATTTAAATGTTACGATACATTTGTAGTGTACACTGAAGCCAGTTTCAATTTGCAGGGCTGTCAAAAGTACTTTACAAAAGTACATCTCAATTACAGTAACAGAGAACTTATGCTATAAATTATTTAGCCATTTTGGAGTACTATGCACACCAATGGTGCATGGTTAACTTTGAACCGAGATCAAGGGTTAATAACACTTGAAGTCAGCCCTCAAGTCCTTCTTTACAAATGTTAGTTGGTGACGTGATAATGAATCAGTTACAAGTACCCCGTTTAGCAAAACAGAGTTAATTAAGTGTTAAGTCCCAATCTTGGTTCAAACATTAATTGACATTTGGAAACGTAGTCACTAAGAAGTATACTAAAAGGTTACGAACACAGTTCAGCTGGATGACACTGATGAAAATTATCTTACTTACTCCTCACATATACAATTGAGACATGAGTATAACCTACAATACATCTATGCCCACAGGTTACTTAAACCTCCAGGAGCAAACTAGTAATATGCTGTGACAGCAAAGAAAAAGCAATGAGAAAAACTTGCAGCAAGCACGAAATGAAAATATGCTGACATCAACATTTCTACAAGTCAGCGCACTGATGGGAAAGCATCCCTAATTGCATGCATGACGAGATCGAGATCCAGTGGAGTACTTTCTATTGTATTTTCTCGGAGCACCCCATGTCCATCTTGTGAATGGCCGACAGGTGGTATAACAGAATTTCCTGCAGAAATAAGGGTTTTCCGTCCAGTTTGCCGTTCAAGTAGCGCGTAAAGACCATACGGCGCTGCCGTGTATGCTGCCATGCTCTTCGGTTTCTCGGATGTATGTAAAATACACTTGCAGTACTTCGGTGTCAATGCACAGTATTTCGAAATATTCGTTAGTTCTGTTGCAATTGTCTGTCTGCTTTTCACACGCATTCTCTACCTCTCGGCAGCAAAAACCGTAGTATCCACCCGTAGTACCCATCGGTTTGCATTTCACACATGGACACCTGCAGGACGACAAAACAGCGCTTGTTTCGGCTTACACAAGTGCTTCTCCCTGATACATGGAAATTTCACAAAGCAGTCCATGTTCACGGTACGGTGAGCTACTGCTGAGGACGAATGTGACTCTGATTAATCTCTGGACGAGGAATCTTCTGCTGCTGCGAACACACTTTCCAGCACGCTAACGCACGAACCACAGTTCTGTGTGAGCGACAGTTCTCGAATGTGAAATTCCAGCGCACTCATGTTCAAGAGGCTCGACATTCTCGACGTAGAAATTGGTCACAAATGCCGACTGCCATTTTCGTTTTCGCCGGATTAGCGCCCGGAAGTGCGCGTATTACATGCGTCCTCGACAGATGGCGCGGGGTCATGCAATTGTTGACAGACTGCCCAGTTTCCTACTAGGTCCCTGGACATGCAATTATGGAAAATTCGATTACAGAAAAACTACAGCGATTTCAGCGGAGTTCTTTGATATTTGAACTTTTGAAGGTTCAAGCTTTTCGCTGAACATAAAGTTTCGATAGGTTTATATTCACTTTTCGGTCCCTTTTGTGAAGTACGATAAGTGTGACTTCCCATAGATTTGTCGTCCTAGAAGTTCGAGTTGCGCGCGAGACCTTAAATTATTGAATAATGTTATATATGTACTGTTGTGGGATAGGGTGCGATAGTTTACATCATTACTGTATAAGTACTGACAGAGAAAAATAGCTGACGCATTCTTGTGATGTGATGCTCTCGTATAGAGACGAACCATGTCTTGCAAACATTCTTTTCAGTCATGAGATCGTCAACTATAATCAATGTTGGTATGTTCTCATCCCATATCTTTGGTAATTATTTACTAAATCAATTTTAGTGAATTCATTCTGCCAGCGGCATCGTATTTACTAATATAAAATATTTGTTCGGGGACTACATTGAATACTGTTATATTTCTCAGGATGTTACCAACTAGGTACGTTTTTCCTGACATGGAATGCCTACATACAATCATTTGCGCAGGGAGGTTGAAGGAAAACGGTCTTACTTCGGACATTGTGTCACAGAGGTAGAATTGAAAGTGATAATAAGACATAGAGAAGACTAGATTTATTATCGTCCAGTGCTTCCCCAACCATGGATTTGATAAAATTGACTTTTTGCCGACTGTTGTTTCGCCGCAAGGAGACATCAGCTTTCAGACATCAGCCTGACATCATCAGCTTTTGCTTCATAAATTTCTTGTTTCATTCGCCAATTTCTTCTCTTCAGTCGTCTCAACCTCCTCTTCCTCCTCGTGTTCCTTTCCAATACATCGACGAAAGACCTTCCACATAAGACCTTTTCAAAAGTCAGTCTGGCCACCTTCTAGCAGACGACATTCGGCCATATCTTGGGCACGCCGTACATGTGGTGCCGTGTATGGTAAGCGAGAAGTCAGTGGTCGAGAGACTTGACGAACATACCAGATGGGTTTTCCCAAAGACGTGTGGACCCTTTTTGGGAACATATAATTTCATCCGGCACGTCTGGCCGACACACGTATGGCTAGCGAGAACAGTATGCGTGTCATATACGGATTCAACTTCCATCCACGTTGCTTTGTCGACTTTCAGATACGGTACACCATATTTTTGCATGCTGTATTGTGTTTCTTATGCACATTTCAAAACCAGTCGTGTATTTTGAATGTGGGACCTTACTGTGATGCATGCTTTCGATGCTTCCTATACTATCATACTATATGTTCTATGCTTTCGCCTGCGAGGTATTTATAGTTCGCTCATTTAGAACGGCAACAGAACGCTTCTGACGATAGTTATTTGGAAAGCCATTTATCATGTGAACTTAAGCCGCCAAACACTTTGTGCACGCACCTTGTTTCCTTCGGCGTCTCTCATGCCACGCTGGCTGCAGAAGAGCACGTAACAACAGACTGACATTACAAATGCAGATGGACGAACAACTCATGAAAAGAGCGATGCTTCGATGAGAAAGCAGACCAAGTCCCTGGCGGCGCACCACAAAAGATCACCCCAGACGCGCGGTTCAAACAGAGCCGTACTATCCGTGCTGTGAGAGCCAATCTGTTCAATTCGGCCTCACCGTCATTGTGCGCGCCACGTGCTGTTCTGACTTCTTTCATCGTACGACGTTCATCATCATACGTCGTTAGTCTGGTGGATCCTCGCTTTAGCTCATTCGGCCCTTCATCACCCAAATTGCTAGGTATTATCTTTCCAGTCATTGATTCATTGTATGTATCATACCAGAGTGCTAGTAAACTGTCTATGTGTTATCCAAATGCCGTATTCCTGAATCTTATTTTGAGTTTGGCAGATAGCCAGGGACATCGGGTTCATCACCAGCGTTAACACCTTCCTTCGCCCCTTTCCCTTGGTCTATCTTGCCTCACATGGCGCAGTCGACAGGATACGGCAAGTGATTCTTCAGATTTTCCACTTCTGGTTGATACCGTATTAATTTTTTGCAAGTACTTCGACTTTGAAGTCTTATGCTTTTGACGTAGTTCGAAAGGCTTGTTCGATTTAGGCTTAGCCTCGTCATTCGAACGCATTGCATTGCATTTTTCGAACAGTTCTATCCCTTCCTAACTTCTAGTTCACTTTTTGTCACGCATTAATTGCGTCTTCAGTTTTTCGTTGCATTTGTGCATTTTTCAGTTGTTCGCAATTTCGAACGCGACGTTCGACGTTCGTTAGGTTCAGCTGCTAACACCTATCTGGAGCATGGTGCAGCATTGTTTCTGTCTCTTGGTTTTCGTTGTGTCCTAAAGACAAATATCGTCTTTTGAGTTTGTTCTTTCATGGACAGTCCAAAGGTGTTGAGACTTCTTTTGCGTCCAGCACAAGAGTTGTTTGAAGAGTGCGTCTTACGTAATCTCACACTCCCAGAGAACGCTGATCCTCGTCAAGCAGCAATTCTCATCATGGAAGACGACGAAAGGAGGAAACGTGTATCTACGAGTGCTATTCCCACCAAAGACGACAACGAGGAATACCAAACATCGGAGGAATACGAATCATCCGAAGATGAACATCAAGATGGACAAGTCTCACCAACAAACAAAACAAGTAAGAAGACACCTACCGTGAGTTCCTCTGCTCCGATCACCATCGATCAGTTAGCTGAGATTTTCAAACAGGTGGTTTCCACACCACAGAGGATAGTAACCACCCCCGACCTTAGTCAGACATTGAAGTTCTTTTATGGCCGGCCCAACGATGATTTTCGCGCATGGCTTTCATCAATTGAGGTGTTACGTATCCAGTACGGTTGGGACGATTATACCGCCTTAGCCATTGCAAAGAGTAAGCTTCGTGGTGCGGCCAAGGACTGGGACGATGGATCCGGAAGAAGTTGTGTCACATGGCAAGACTGGGTCAAAGGTTTGAAAGATCAATTTGATTATGATCCAGATCTACCAGATTGGAATCGTGATTGTGAAGCTAGAGTCCAGAAAAGTGACGAATCTATCTCATGACTACATTCATGCAAAGATCAAATTACTCTGCAAATGCCCTTATCAGCTCAGGGAACGTGACAAGATCCGTTACATCACCATGGGTCTACAGAGCGAGGCAACGAGGACCAGTCTCACTTCCCACTACATGTCTACTGGATGTGACTCTCTCACTCTGATCAAGCTGGCACGACAGATCGAACCTTCTCAGAAACACCGTGATCCAAACTGGCGTCAACAAGGAGCCAAGCCAAAGGACTACACGAAGAAGGAACATCAACGCCAGCAAGGCTTTTCGTCCACATCACAGCCTAAGTATTCATCTCGGCAAAATGGTGAGAAACATTCTCCTACTTCCACCAAAACATCGGACAAATCAAGCCAAAAATACAAAGACCCAAAGGACTACACCAAACATCAAGACAAAGACAAGAAACACAGCTACACTGCTTCAATAAGACACGACTTACCATCTAGACACCCCGTGAGACTCGTCATTGAGATTCTTGTAAACAACACACCGGTCGACGCCCTGGTTGACACGGGTGCAGACATCTCAATCTTAAGAAAACAGGAAGCAGAGCTTTAACTTTAAGCAGAGCTTTAAGCTTTAAGAGGGTATTAACATAAAACCATGGAGTGACTCAGCAATGATCGCCGTCGATAACGAGTCCATGCCGTTCGGCGAAGCCGTCGTGGAAGTGAAGTTAGCGAACACAACTGTTTCTCTTCAAGTTGCTATCGTCACTAACATCATATATCCTTTCATACTTGGTAGCGACTGGCGCACATCTGCCAAGCTTGGAATCACCGTTTGGCCTAATGGACACGTCTCCATCCAGTCACCTCCAAAGTCCCACCAGGAGAAGATCTTCAACAGCATGTTCCTAAAGAAAGACTTCCTCCAGGAACTTTCTCCATCACACGCTGAAGAATTTCAACCCATACAGGGAAGTATCTTCTACAACACAACATCCACGAATCAAGACACTTCGACAGACATCAAAACTCATTACATCCTTTACGCTTCCAACAGCGTGCAAGTAAATAACAACAAAGCCTCGACATCAACATGTTCATCAACACAACGCAAATCTCCACCAAGAAACTGTCCTTTCCCACTTCTTCCTGGCACCAACATCGTGGCATCCCAGGACGGCCCGAACATCGTGGCATCCCAGGACAAGGTGAAGATACCATCTCGTCAAGTAACATCAGTCTCCGCAAGAACAAGTTCGTCAAACAGTTTTCCGGCGAACAACAGCGTTTGTGAACGTGTTAGTGAATTCCGTAATGTTATCAACCTTCATACAACACAGCCATCACAAGTGTGTGAAAATGTCATGTTGCATAACGACGAAAAGGATGAGTCATCTGACCTCTTGCTTGTGAATACCGTACAAGTCAATGACATCATTCCTTTGGATAGGGTTGTTGTAGGAGAGTCAGATGCAAAAAGTACAGCATGCTGAAATCTTGAACTACTTGGACAAACTTAAAGACAAAGTAACCTCAGACATAAATGACACACAGCTTAAGAAACTCCATGACATCATTCTTAAGCACGCGAACGTGTTTTCTAAGCAAAAGTATGACATCGGATTTTGTCCAAAAACCGAACATTGCATCGATCTCTCTGACAGCACTCCTGTTCGCGTAAAGTCTTACCGCTACTCATGGAATGACAGAAAATTCATCAAAGAAGAAATCGACAACTGGCTTAAGTTAGGTCTTGTTCGAAAATCGGAGTCTCATTACGCTTCCCCAGTTTTCGTTGTTGACCAACCATTTCATCCGTCAACACCACGTAGACTTGTTGACTATCGGCTAAATGGGAAAACCGTCAAAAGAGTGTATAGTATGCCTCGAATTGATGATGCTGTTGACAGAGTAGGGAAAGGCAAATACTTTTCCACTATGGACATAAAGAAAGGTTACCTAAACATCAAAATAAGGGAATCTGACTAACATAAGACAGCTTTCATTACACCTGACGGTCTTTACGAATTCGTTCGAATGCCCTTTGGTCCAACTGGTGCTCCCGCCACTTGGCAAGCAGTAATGGATAAAGCTTTTCATTCCCTCAAGTGGAAGGACGTTGTAATCGTCTATTTCGATGACATCTGTATCTACACTTCCACCATAGACGAACATCTCGATGTTCTTGACCAATCTATGTCCATACTGGAAAATTATGGTTTCAAAATCGAGATCAATAAGTGTCAGTTCATTCAGACCCATATAAAGTTTCTGGGTTACATTGTATCTCATGAGGGTAAACTGCCAGATCCGGAGAGGTCAGCTGCTGTTGACAAATACCCCGATACATTGAACACAATACAAGACGTAAAGATATTTTTGGGCTTTGCTTCTTATACTTTCGCAAATTCATCAAAGGTTTTGCTGAAATTGCGCGACCTCTATCACTCCTCTTGCGAAACAAGCAACAGTCCAAAAGCACTGGCAAAACGAACATTACGTCAGAGTGGACACCTACACACACTGAGGCTGTACGTAACCTCAAGTCTCTTTTAAAATATCCACCTATTTTGGCTCATTTTGATCCAGACAGAGAAACTCATGTCTATGTTGACGCTTCAGCGAAACATCTAGGAGCGTTCATCTCACAGAAACACGATGGAAAAGAGTATGTTGTTGAGTATGCCAGCGGAGCAGCCAACACAACAGAGGAGAAACTGCATTCAAACATGCTCGAATGCATTGCTCTTCATTGGGCACTCACAGACAAATTTCGTATTTATGTGTACGGGTTGCCTATCGTCCATGTTTGGACAGACAACTACAGTGTCTCCTTAATGACCAATGCACAGCAAATCAATAGAAAATTTGCTGCATGGTTCTCGACCTTCAAGAACTTCCTCTGAATATACACCATCGTTCGGGGAAAACCAATGTTGTCGCTGATGCTCTATCACGCATCCCACAACCTTTGGCTGCGTCACTAATTTTCACTGCCGAGAATTCTCATCTCTCCAATCACCAACAGTCAGATCCGTCGTTATTAGAGATTTTTGAAGTCCTCAAAAATCATTCTCAATATTTCTTCTCGCAAAGCTGAGAACATGCGGAATACATTCATGTTGTCAAATGGCATACTCTGCCACAAAACCACTCAACAAAACGGACTAGCAAAAACAAGGATTGTCGTACCAGAATCTCTTAGGAAAGAGATATTGCTTAAGTTTCATGATAAACGTGGTCACATGGACAAATTCAAGACCAAAAGCAGTATTCTGAGTAAATACTGGTGGTCGTCCATTAATAAGGACGTCAAAGAGTACGTCCAGGGTTGTTACATTTGTCAGCGCTTCAACAGACAAACATCGAAGCCCGTGGGATAGTTACATCCTCGACCAATTCCCACACAACCTTTCACCACCATATCCCTCGATCACATTGGTCCACTTCCGGAAACAGGAATGGAAACAAGTACATCATTGTATGTGTTGACCACACTACACGCTTTGTAGTAACACAGGCTGTGAAATCAACAGCATCGTCACATATCATACAGTTCATTAAGGAAAAGATCAACACAACTTTTGGAATTCCTATGACAATTGTTTCTGACCAAGGTTCAGGTTTCATGAGCCAGAACATGGAAAAATTCCTAACCACAACAGGAATTGAACACACAACTTGTCCTTATTTCCATCAGGCAAATGGTCTCGTGGAAAGATCTGTAGCCACCATAAAGAATATTCTAAAAAAATATTGGTTTGAGAATCCTTCAAAATGGGACCAATACATCGCAAACACCACTTCTTTCATAAACACTTCAAGACAAGGTTCTACTAGATTTTCACCACATTTCCTTCTCTTTGGATTTGAACCTCGTATTGAAAACGAGATTCAGGTTGGTGTAATCGTTGACGACATGTCGCGACTTCAGAGCATTGAAATGCTACACGAAATACGTGCAGAAGCACGCGAAAACCTAGAAAACGCTCTATCCTCTCAGAAGAGACGTTACGACTACGGTCGAAACCCATCTCAGTTTTCTGTGGGTGACTTAGTTTGGATAGAATCCTTTTCAACTTCACCTTTTGATCCCAAGTACAAGGACAAGGTATTCAAAGTTATTTCTACTCATCCCCATGACATTTTTACTGTTCAAAGTCTGGATGAAGGAATAACAAAAACAGTTCATGTTTCAAAAATGAAACTGTTCAAGGATCAGCCAGATTGGGTTAACATTATTACATTGGGGGGTAACATTACGTTTCATGATATAGACAGTGACGAGAATGTCTCTGTTCATCAAGACAGTTCTTCCGAACCCGAAGAAACACTTAGTCCACCTTACACGACAAGGTATGGACGCGTCACCAAACAAAGGGTACTATTACATGCGTACGACCTCGTTTGACTTTGTTTCAAAGTACACACATTCCATAGGGACGCCTTGGTGAATGTCGTTCATTCATGGACAGGGTACGCTCTGGTCCATAAATGACTTTGTACTACATTGCTTTAAATGTATCCAGTGTCTGCAATATGAATTTTTTGCGGTCATTTTTCCTTTGCTTTTCACTTTGGGTTACTTCCACATTTCTTAGTTACTCACGCACACAGCCACACTCAAACACACGCTTACATTGTTGCTGTTTAGCATTTCCCTTCTACTGACCTCTTCAGATCAACTTTCTGCATTTCGAATTTAGTGTCTTAGTTTCGAATTTAGTCACTTCTTCGCACTAGTTCTCTTCATTTTCATATCACTGCATGTACTTTGTATGTACTGCATGTCACAATGCTATTCATGCTATGCTGTGCTATGTCATGTACTACGAACTTTGAACTACGAACTTGAAGTAGAACTTGAGTGTTAACAAATTCACAATGTGTTTAGAATCAGGAGATTCTACTACTTCCTTTGAGGGTGGATTATTAAACTCTCTTAAATCTAGGTTGTTCTGCATTTCAGGACAAAAGATGCTGCATGCTTCTGCCAAGGGCCCTGGCATGAATCATGTTCTCTTTTGTTTTTTTATCCTGTTTCAGAACAGCTTCGATTTTAAACTGTTAAATTTCTGCATTACCGCTATTGTAGCGTTTCATTTTTCCTCACTGTAATAACGAAATCAGGACATTTCATTTTTTGTTAGAGGTGGGCGTGTGAGAGCCAATCTGTTCAATTCGGCCTCACCGTCATTGTCATAAGCCAGCAGTGGCGCCGCTACATGCTTATAAGCGCGCGCCACGTGCTGTTCTGACTTCTTTCATCGTACGACGTTCATCATCATACCTCGTTAGTCTGTTGGATCCTCGCTTTAGCTCATTCGGCCCTTCATCACCCAAATTGCTAGGTATTATGTTTCCAGTCATTGATTCATTGTATGTATCACACCAGAGTGCTAGTAAACTGTCTATGTGTTATCCCAATGCCGTATTCCTGAATCTTATTTTGAGTTCGCCCCTTTCCCTTGGTCTATCTTGCCTCACAGTGCGCGGGCAACGCTTCCATCCTTGCCCAAAATATGGCGGACGCGCGCTGCCAGAGCGTACTTGGCTCGCCTTAAACTAGATGGCGCTGACTTATGAAAACCCTCTGCCGGTATGAAAGCTGCCGGTTTGGGGAATGAAAAGGAAAATGAGATGACCTTGTTCGACATATAATAAATGGAAAAGAGTGGAGAGGAGGTTGTATGATAATGAGGACTCACCACATTTAAAAGTGAAAGTTTCTTCCTGCCATCTCACCTCAAAGATGTCCGACCATAGTGGTAAGTTTTTGCTTTGCAGTGTAGTTCTTTTTCTCATGAATGTTGTCTTTCTCAGTATTTAGCACTGGTCCCGTATTTCTTTTTTTTTTTTTTTGAGGACGATAAGGAATTATAGTGAATGTGAAAAGTGTTTAAATTTTATTTCTTGTTTCAGCTCCAGAGTCACCTCCTCCTAGATGTATGTAATACCGAAATTTGATTAATTTGTACATTAATATATGAGTTCCGTTTCAGATGACTGCGGGATCAAGTGATTGGACTTGTATGTACTAACATATGACTATGTTTAGTTATTATTAATTACTGTATCTTTTTCAGCTAATACACAGGTACCACCGCCGGTCCCAGAACGTGAGTAAAAGTTATAGGACTCGATATGGTTGAAGATATTAAATGTACCCTTTTCAGACTATCCGATGCCGCCTCCGCCATGTATGTATTATTGAAAGTAGAATATGATATTAAATGAGATTCTATTTCAGATTATTCCCATTATTATTCGGATTATTCAGATTCGTGTCCCATGCCATCACACTGTAAGCATTCCTATAATGCAAGTATGATTGTTGATATTAAATGCGAGTATCTTTTTCAGATTATCCAATGTGGCCTCAGTATTGTATGTATTATTGAAAGTAGAATATGATATTAAATGAGATTCTATTTCAGATTATTGGGGTCCCATGCCGTCACACTGTAAGTGTTGCTACAACGTAAATATGATTGATAATATTCAATGTGAGTATCTTTTTCAGATCCGACACCAACATTATATTGTATGTATTATTGAATGCGAATGTAGTTTCATATAATAATGTCATCTTTCAGGTCGTTGCTGCGGGGCTGCGTAAGTGAACAATTGGTAAGCAATGTGATGAATGTTGATGTTATGTTTTGTTTTGGAATCAGATGACTGGGTTTGCTAGATTATATATTAATAGTGAATAAAATATGTATATTCTAAGTCTGTGCTGTCGTGTGTTTTGTTTCTTCTGTTTCAAGTCGTGAAGGTTTTTCGGCTGGGTGTTTCTCCTTGACCTGGTTGGCATCACAACTCTCAGCACTACAACCCGTTCACAGCACAGGATTACAATTGGCAATATAATTGGCTTTAATAAATATATTTCAATTGGTACTTTTTGTGTATGACTCCTCTTTGCATGTATATGCATGTTATAAGCGCGCAGACAGCCCTCCTCACACGCGCGGCGGGCCGCGCGCGGGAAAAAGTTCGCGAGTGAACATGAAAGAACTGATGTCCTGAGGCTGGAACAACATAGAAGGGACAAATACAATTTGCCTCAATTTGCCTAAGAAATTAGCGAATTAACGTTGAGTTCTTAGGAAAATTGAGGCTTTGTATGTATCTGTCCCTTCTATGTTGTTCCAGCCTCAGGGCATCAGTTCTTTCATGTTCATTAGTTGCCGCCTACGTCGATCCCGTCGTATGAATGTGTGTGTGAGTGAGCAGAAATGTAAGAGCGAAACGAGGATGAGTGAGACAGAGTGGCCGGTTTGTTCCTTCAGATGACGCACCCTGGAAGTCGCTGCGAAGGCGTGTTAGCTTAGCTCAATTGGTAGAGCCCTGGACCGTCAATCCAGAAGATGTGGGTTCGAGTCCTACAGCTGGCTAACCTTTTCAGTGACTTTCATCTTTCGCCGCGAGTGAAGACGGCCCGAGTATCAATAAACACGCCTAGGATTCTCATCCCCGACAATACGACACCTAATAGCACTACTCACGTTTACTCAAAACCTGCACAAACAATGACGTTGTTTCAAGTGAAATGTTCACTGTTTTGAATATTATCAGCAGGGGGATACATCAACACCAAAGTTTCAGTTTGCATGCCGCTGCATACGACAGTCCCTTTAAAGAGGGCCGTGACCGTGATAGGCGGCCTAACCGTTTGTAAATAACGTGCTTCCCGTGGTTGTGCGTCGTCTTGGACGTCTTTCGACCACGGTAATTAGTTCTATCCCATAATCTGGCAGTAAAACGGGAGCAGTGTTGTACATGAGGCCTCGTATTGTTCACCACTTCCAAAGATGTGATATCGACCCCGCGTTAAGACGCACTCAGCCGATGCGATGGACTCAAACTAAGGAGAAATCAGCTAAGATGTTGTCGAAGAAGAACCGTGCAGTTTACGCTGACAAAAAATACGTTCATCCCTTGGCTTTATGCCGACTGGAATATGTCGACAAGCACTAAAACGACATATACAAACAAAGTCACACGACCGCAAAATGACGTTTTCTTTGACGTGTGTGTTTGACGTGTGTCCAGGATAAGATGACGGTTTTGTGAAAGCACCCGCTTGAGGGTTGTCACAAGAATGGCGCCTGTGAGCTTAATGCACTCATCTCATGAGACACTAGTTCGAAAACGACAATGGAAGGTGGGCCCAATGTACCGCTTTCCAAACCATTTTTCTGAGCTGTACATTGTAACTCCCTTCTGAGCCCAAGTACTGTAATGTTCATCTCTAAAGTCGTTTTGTCATTTTACCGTTTATATTTGGTTATTATTCCAAGTCCACTTCAAGGTGTATTGTATTTATCTCATGACTTGCGGTGGTGGTGGGGTGATGGAACGGCTTGCCGTAGTGCTGCGTGAATTGCCCTGGTCTACTCCCTCATTTAGCACAAATAAAAAAAACTTCACATTGCCTCATATTCTGCTCTGTACTTTAAAATAACGTAGGACTGGTCGCGCAGAGGTTCTTTTTAATAGGATTATTCTAGCTATCATGAGCTTGTTAATCACTATGTAAGATTCGAGCGGTGAATAGCCTCAGGTCATCCTCATTTTTAACCGTGTCTGTGTGCCATGTTGCCCCCTTCTATACATGAGTCACTATTGATAACCATACTAATAAATAAAATAAATGTGTCTTTACTTCGCTTCCCTATCAACAACAGTAATCCTAAGACCCCTTACGTGTATTTATTATCAGCCATATTTTAAACATAAGCTGTTTGCTTCAAGAACTCCTTCGAACAATTACTTATTCTACTCGGTCGTCTATTAAACGTACGTTCCGTATATTGTATGCTGTGGTGTATACCTGTACAGTATAACGGCTTCCCTCATCGGAGCTTACGTCGTCTCGTACTATTTGTCCGTAGTTTCAGTTGTTTCTACAGTAGTAAGATCCCGCTCGTCATCAGCGGGTTCAGTCGCCTCGTAATATTTGTCTGTAGTTTCTCTTGATTCTATAGTAGTAGGAAAGCGTTCGTCATCGGCAGGTTCAGTCGTCTCATAATATTTTTGCGTAGTGTCTCTTGTCTCTACAGTAGTAGGAACCCGGTCGCCAGCGGCGGCTTCAGTCGTCTCGTAAAATTTGCCCGTAGGATGCGGAAGCTGGTTCACGCAGTTTCCGTTGTAGCACACACCGTGGCCGGCGAACGCCAACACTTGCTGAAAAGAAAGAACCATATGTCCTATAACGTGTGCAAAGAAAATGTAACAGTTGAGACATGACGCTATGATAGATGATCGGAGTGATACTCAGTTTCTATGGGGCTCTTGCAGTAACCTAGTTGAGAGCAGAGCGTCGAACCTAAACCTTTTTCAGTTTGTTTCGGATTCGGATCGGATACAAAGGTTTGGTTCTGGTTCAGCTCTGGAGTTCACGTATAGCGGTTCGATAAACCCGTTCAGAGGCTGTAAACCCATTTGGAACCGGTTCGAGGTTCTAATATGCTGCAAAATTATATGTAGCCACTAAAAATGATACAAGATCGTTTACTTACGTTTTTTATGCATTTATTTCTGCAATCTAGGCAGGCAGACCGCTCGAATCCCCACATCGCCCCCCATCTCACACCAACCCGAACCGAACCGGTATCCCGAACCGGTAACCGAAGTTTTTAGATCTGTTCGGTTCCAGATCAGGTCCAAGATGGCGCGAGTAATTATGGTTCAGGTCCGGTTAATTCCAGCTAAAAATAACAGTTAATTCCGGTTTTCGTTTCGGTTTGGTTCGACGTTCTGGTTGAGAGTCTGTTACGTAGAGACATAGACACAAATAAAATGCAAGAATAAGGGCTTACAGAGACAAGAAGTACCCTTGGCACTGTCCAATCGGAGGGGGTCGCCCCATAGGATTCCCCAAGTTTCTTTTTTCCTTTTTTTTTACTTCGCTAAGTCAATTTAAGGTTAATTACTTCTTTTTTTTCTTCTTCGAATAGTGTTCTGTTATTCTTCCCCCTTGGTGTTGCATTAGACTAATGGCAGTTGTCTAAATTTAAATTCGTTTTTTTCTCTCTCTTTCTATTACTGTTCCTAGATATAAGTTATTACATTACCTTTCTCTCTTTTCACATTTCTATTTATTTATTTCTCTTAACTGGCTCTCTTCTCCTCTCTCTGTTCTTTCCTTTTGTTTCAGTCTTTCTTGCTCTTCTCCCGGTTACCCTTGTAAGTCCGTTGAATGGCACAGGATAACATGGCTCATCTCCACCAATACTCCGTCAGTCTCTAGCTATAGCACCTAGCTATAGTATAGCTAGCATCCTCGAACCTGCGTGTCTTAAACGGGAAGGAGCGTGCTGCCATGTCGGATGACCGCACGATGATACACGCACGTGTGTTCTAGAACAAACTCTACGCTCTTGTGATTTCAGATTTTGTATTAGCTGTAATTTAAACGAAGTGTGATATTCTTGTTTGTTTGTTTGTTTGTGCTTTTCTAGAAATGCCAACCTTGAAACGCTAACTCGTGACTCCCCGAATTCGGACGTTTATTTTTGTACATAAGCGGGGAAAAATCAGATTTCCCATTCGAAATGGATATTCACACCTGCCGAGTTTTCGTAAAAAATGAGTATTGTACACCACCAATCGTACACATAATTTCATTTCTCTGGCGACATAAAGCAACGCAGTACCACTCTTCAGTGTGAACGTTAACATCAATGCGAAACCATTCCCTGATGCAGTGCCGCTTTCCAGTACGGATACAGGATGATGACGTTATATTGCGTAATACGTATGATAGTATATTTCCCCCGTGTGCTGTACGCGTGCTACAGTCGATGCACTGTTGCTGTGGCATACACCAATACATTTCACTTACTTTTCCATGCGCCCGAAACTGCGATACTTAAAGATTTGTTTACGGAGTGTAAAATACATTATTGTTCATCATTTGGGTCTGGCAATATCCGTGAGTGATACATCTAGAGTAATCATTGTCCTAGTAGGCAGAATCTGAGCCCGATGAATAGCACGAGCACAAGGCTGTACGAAAATATGTGTGCAACGTTATTACATAATAGCGGCTTTTGAAATTGGGAACCTTGAGAATTACGCTTCTTCTGGGAAGATGGTTTCGATTTCGATGTACGTATATAATACAAAATAAATTTATTTCGTCTCTTTTCTCTTGGTATACAGCATCAAGTTTCCGTGCTCACTGGCATTGCATGGAAAACAATTATAGCTCCCGATCGCTATAATCATCACGCATATCATCAAGCAAAGTATGCCTAAAACGACAACAATAATTTGAGTAGACATATTACTTTTCTTTAGTATGCAGCTGTTCGAGGTGTTGCAGTACTCATAGACGTATCGTACTCACAAGACAGGGCGTTCCGTCATCTTCGTATTCGTACTGATTCCGAGTCCACAGGCAGCGGTACTTGCAAGACAGCACACGTCCACTAACTTTCTGCATGAAGTAGGCAGAATGGGAAATATATACAGTGATCCTCAACAAGTCAATTATGAGCCTGTCTGCACATATCAAAGTGGCCCTGAACCTTACGATTTGATTAAGTAATTACGCACGGAGTTTGAGAGTGACTGTCTAGTCTCTCACCACCAGTAGCATACTGCGCGAATCCCCACTACGTGCTCATTTTGTTCTTCCCATTACTTCCCCTGGTGCACGTTCCCAATCACTAGATTTCTTCAGCAATCTGCAGTACTTAATTACTTGTAGTTAAACTACTGGCTAAACTATCGTATGGTAGTTAAAGTAGTTACTTTAAAAATGGTACGGTAGTTACAACTACTAGTTAAACTTATTTTTTGTAGTTTGCTACAAAAAATAAGTAATTATAAAATTAGGTTACAGGTTAAATTAGGTTAGGTTAAATTACGTTATTAGCGACAACTATGAGAATTTCTTCATCTTGCGCGTCACACGCATGCACAAAATATCTGCACTGTGCGTCTGACGCATGCAGCAAAAGCTCATTCAACAGTGTCATTCCGGGAGAGAATTGCGTAACGCACTGATATGCTCAATAACAACAACTACTTTATTTTTGGCTTTGGAGAGTGGGGAAGTTCATCGCCACAGGCGATACTCTACCCCATTGTACCTTTGTGTGTACCATTGTGTGAACCCACGGGGAAATGATGCGTTCTTTTTGCCTTCCTGTTGCGAGTTACTGGGAGTAATGTACATTGTACAGGACATAATGGCAGGGTTAACGGCGGTACGTGAATTTTCCTGAGTAAAAATTGTATTTGGGCCCTTGTTCTGGCATTGGGAGAAGTACTTCAATGATTATGGTTGCAGAGTAATGCAGGCTTAATTTTTACTCCTGCTTGTTGCCGAGACCAGCCAACTTAAACGAAGACACGCCAACTTTGATCGTCGTGTAGACTCCAAAAAAGTAATACGCACCACTAGTGTCGACAAAATGTTTCTCTTGCACTTTTCCCTGTCTTGGGCTGTGGGGAGAGACAAATAGTTTTCTGATTACCAAAGTAGACCAGCATGTTGGATCGGTGCATGCGAAAAGGAATCACTTGTTAGGAATCTATTGCATATGCCTCATGCTACCTCATAGCGGCTATGAACATAATCTTAATTTTTATCAAATTTCTACGATATTATTATACCTACATGAGCACTTGCAGTGGGTACGCTAATGTGATGCGCAAGGCTTGGATGCGTTAAGAACGTTGCTTTAGGATAGGTTAAATTAGGCTACGATCATGGTTGTCTCACGACGTAAAGACACGAATTATAAAAAAGTTAGGTTACGTTAAGTGTAGTAAGAAGTAATTTGATGGGAATAAGGTATGGTGACGTTGCCACTTGCAGTAGACAACAATAAATCACTCATACGTGAGAGCTAATACGTATCTACAAAGGCATGTAGAAGAAACTGAACGCTACAAATTAAAACTTGCATGAAGCCGGGGTATCTATAAGAATTCTTATACGGATTCTCTAGTTCAGCGCTTCGCATATTTCTGGCGTTGAAACATTTTGGAAGCATTACCGTCAGCTTAGGCGAGTTAAATGATATTTATGTTAACAGAATCTGACATGAGATAATCGTGGAATATTCCCACAGGTGGTATGCCTCTTCAGCACGACATAGAGTAGTTAAATTTTGCTCACCAATCACAAGGCAGGCGTTCAGCAGAAGGATACCAACAAGGTATGTCTTCATCTTGATCAGTGTAATTGGAACGCATTTGCTTCCACACACAATATATAGGCACCATGTACTGTCACATGCCACGGGTGACATCGTATCTTGAGGCCCTATCGGGCATCGTCGCTATCTGTTAAATATATTTGTGCCTTTCGATGATATTTTTGCTCCAAGACATGAATCATGGAAGATGGCCCAACTAACAATAGCATTGTCTACACACATGGAAAATATGTACAGCTGGTGTTGAAACAGTTTCCATTGTTTCCGATAACTCCCGAGACCACTAAAAGACCACAAAGGCGACAGTGAATAGACGTGTTTGTTTTACAGCGTCATCACCCTCGCCGTGATCGCGCATATGAATTTCGGAGATAAGGGATGTATTACAACGTGTTTATTTTGGAAGGGATGACTCCATGCAGAAATCACTGCCTGCTCGCTCTCCGAACTGTTTGTTAGGCTGGCATAGTGCTGGCTGGACATTGTGTGCGGTCATGAACGAACGAAGAAGGGGAGGCGGCGCTAGTATGGTGAGCTAGAATCCGTGGTGTGCTGAACGCCGACGGACGTGCCGAAACGTGGCTACCAAGGGCTCAGCTCGCTTCGCTTCTCGAGCCCTGTGGCCACGTGACACCATGTACAACGAACAGATGGGAGCACGCTGTAGTACCCGCCACGACGGAAACTGTAGCAGTCCACCGAAATACTCAGGAAAAGAGACATAAGCTCCGGCTGATGCGTCATGAACTGCATATATGATTTTCGTGTTGAAATGTGGGGTAGATGTACCGCCTCAATGAATTTCTTGTCGTTTCCGCTGAGATTTGCTTCTGGCTGCCGTTGCTAAAACATATCTTTAGATGTTAATACACTCTTTGAAATTGTCATAAGGTAACATCTAAAACAACCCTTGGCATCCCATTACGAAAGGTGAAGAACGCCGTTTGCTTTCTTTTTATTTCTTTATTTTTTTTTGCTGGTGCCATGTAATCGTGCCGTAAAAGGGGTTAAGTGTGGCTCCCCAAACGTGTGTGTGCCGCGAACAACCTCGTTGAGGTAGTGATAGAGTGCATGCTATTCACAACAGGTCGCAAGGACACTCTGTCTCTTTCTATATCAAAGAATTACACGCCAAAGCTTTCAACTACATGATCTGAGCAGGATTTGTATACAATACGTGGAACGTGAGGTGCCCATTTATGCACCACAGACGGCGTATACCGTCCTCCTGTAGCTTTACATGATGCTGAGTTACTCACGTAGTTCTCTAACATTCCACAGACAGGGTGTTCCACGAGAGGATGTCAGTAAATTCCTAAAAATAGTTTTTCCTTCAGAAAATTATGAAACTACTTGAAATACACTCAAACTGAATTTTTGTCACAGATTGAGGCCGTTTGCATTCGTGTCACGCATTAATTAGGCTAATTTTGTTAATTCATCTCGCGAATTAGCAGAGCAAAGGTATGATTTTTCTGCATGAATTCGGAAGCCTGTCGCCATGGCACACCGGCACGCCACATTCCAGTCAAAATAACGGTTTTTTCACTAGATTTCTAGAAAACATTAAGCCCCAAATCTGTCAGTGGGCGAAACGCGGTTACTGATATTTACGTTTGCGGAACTGTTCCATCTGTCCTGCCTCCTGTGCAAGAAGGAAACAAACCACACCGCAATCACACCTTTCGCCATTATCAACGTGTCTGTGGTCAGTCGCCAGTCACTGATAATGACGGGTTCCGCGACAAAGCCCCCGATTGGAATAAAACTGTGCTGCTCTTTCCAGTCCGTCGCGATAGAGGCAGAGAGAGAGAATAGTCAGTTTAAGCTCAGTAAACAAAATTCTGTTTATTCAAATATCCGACAGCGCATACGCATTAGTGTAGGGGATTAATGTGTGGCACAAACACAAACGGCCTCAATATCTGGCAAAAGTCTGTATGAGTGCATTCAAAGCTGTTTCCTAACTTTCTGAAGTAACCCCTATTTTTAGGAATTTAATCCTCTCGTGGAAGATCCTGTATACTAAAATGTCCGACTGAGTTCATTCGGATCGCATCGTCATTAAACGTGATAAAACACAAAGAAAGACAACACCCACATCGTGCACATAACGTAACCGACATAACAAGATAGTTATCGTACCACACACTCACAATATATATCATTAATAACCTAAAAAAGTTGGCTGGACGGCATAGGGCAAGAGCGGTTCTTCGTGGTGGAATGAAGCATTCTTCCCTCCCTGCTAAGGTTAAAGGGACCGAAAACCGAATATAAACCTATCCAAACCTTATGTTCAGCGAGAAGCTTGAACCTTCTAAAGTTCAAATGTCAAAGAAGTCCGCTGAAATCGCAGTAGTTTTTCTTCCATCGCCATCTACCAAGGACGCATGTAATACGCGCGCTTCCGCTCGCTACTCCGGCGAGAACGAAAGTGGCATTCGGCATCTGTGACCACTTTCTACATCGCGAATGTCGAACCTCCCGAACTTGAGTGGGCTAGAACTCTGCATTCTACAACTGTCGCTAGCACAGAACTTCTGTTCGTACGATAACATGCCGGGAAGTGTGTTCGTCGCAGCACAAGACTCCTCGTCTACAGATTTATCGGAGTCACCGCGCAGTCCTCTCCCGTAGCTGACCGTGCCGGGAACACGGATTGGTTCCTGAAATTTACATGTATCAAAAAGAAGCACTTGTGTAAGCCGAAACAAGCAGTTTTTTCGTCGTGCAGGTGTTCATGTGGGAAATGCAAGCCGATGGACACTGTGGACGAGTATTTGTGCTGCCGAGAGGTAAATGCGTGTACAAAGGAGACAGACAATTACATCACAAACAACGAATATTTCGAAATAGAATGACTTGACACCGAAGACCTGCAAGTGTCTTTTACATACATACGACAAACCGAAGAGTAGTCTTTACGCACATCTTGAATCGCAAACTGAAGGAAAACGCTTGTTTCTGCACGAAATTTCGTAATATCGCCTTTCGGGAATTCAAAAGATGAATATGAGGTGCTCTGAGAAAGCACAATAGGAAGATTCTTCCTGCCTGCGTCGTGCATGCTATTAGGGATGCTTTCCCGTCAGATGTCTATAAGGGCTTTGTACCTGCAGATAGACATGTGTAGAGCTCTTGCAGATACAGTAGCCCCACGACACCATACGTGCATGAGTGTGGGGCTACTTTATCTGCACCCACCCTGTATATACATTGATGCCAGCAAATTTCCATTTCTTGCTTGTAGCGAGTTTTTCTAATTGCTTTGTCGTTTCAGTCACAGAATATTGTAAATATTAGTTTGGATTAGTATCATTATCTGAACAGTTAAGCAACCTGGGGGCATATCTGTATTTGTATTGTTATACTCGTGTCTTGTATACGTATAATTTTCATCAGTGTAGTTCATCTGGACTCTGTTTATGACCTTTCATACACTTGATATTGACCAGGTTCCCAATGTTTGAACCGAGATTGGGATTTAGCATTTAACTCTGTTTCGCTAAAAGGAGTACTTGTAACTGATTCATTATAATGTCACCACCTTACATTTGTAAAGAAAGACTTGAACGTTGACTTCAAATATTTGCAACCCTTGATCTCGGTTCACAGTTAACCATGCAGCACCGGAGTGGGCAATAGTACTCCAAAATGACTAAGCAATTTATTATGCAGTAACAGGCACTCTCTATTTTCGCAATTGTATTTAACATGAAATATACTGACACCTTTCCACACACACAGTGAAGCCACTCAATAACCAAACTAGCCCGAAAAGTCTCTGTGAATGGGAATGACCGTACTCATGTACCCGTAAGTTCTGCGTTACTGAGTTTGAGATGTACTTTTATAAAGTAATTTTGGCAGCCCTGCAAATAGAAACTGGCTTCAGTATACACAACAGACATGTCAGAACATTTCTTTGAAATATAATATAAGAGCAGAAGCGACATTTTGTTACAACTCAAACTATATTTTTATTTTTTTATTGCCCAGGAATTTAGGAGACAGAGTAGGACTCTCTGCCCTCTCATGTTTTAACGTACCTGATAGAGTTGTAAAATCTGGAACAAGATAAACAACAGAAATATAAACAGTTTTCTCTTTCCCTTTTGAGTTTAACAAGCAAGTTATATTTTACTGTTTGTGTGCGTTTGTACTCTCTGTTAATGACAAGAGTACACAAAAAATAATGAGAGAGAGAGATAACTTTTCTTTAAGTGTGCTAATTGTGACAAAAGAAATATGCAAAGGAAGTTGTACAAAACAGCAAATTTCTGTCGACTAAAAGTTTAGATATGTGGATGTTATGACATCATGGAGTTTCTGTCCAAAAGCAGGACTACCGGACACTATTCACTGATGGCAGCTGCAGAAGAAAACTCTTTGAAGTTATGATCTGTGGCAACAAAGAGATTTGGCATGTTGACAAGAACGGTATAGCACATCAACATTGATTAGGGGCAGTGACAGTAGACAGCATGATGGCTGCAAACTTGCAATTCAAGATTTATTCATCAGAACAAGATACGGAAAGCGAAATGACTGTTGTGTCGGAAATAGGGGGACTTTGCAAAGTTAGGACCATGATGTGGTAGCCTAGCATGACTCACTGTAGCTGCGAGACACTTTGAAGTGTTCCAGTAGTGGGGCTTCAACGACAATGAACTCTCGCTGTTTCACTAGGCATTCAGGTGTAGAGGATGCATCTCTAGAAAATTCATTCGTGTTCCTTAGTCATAACTATACCTCAACAGGAAGTATTTCCGTACCCCTCAAAGAAGCTATAGTAGTTCTCATCGGTTTCTTCTCCCACTGTTGATATCATACTAATGTTCTGCACGTGTCCAGAGACTCCAAAAATGTCACAAAGTGTGCAACATGTAACAAATCTAGTGGTTCCACCTCCTCACTCCAAAATCATTGGAGTGGGGATTGATGTATTCACTCGTCCACGTCATGTCTTTTCAAGTGTCTGTGTGTCAACATGCGAGGAATGGAAAAAAAAAAACTAACATCTGGAGACAGTCTCACCCGTACTCTTCGTCTTGAGCAATCATACCGCTGTAGCTGGTAGAAGCAAGAAAGGAGGACGAAGCCACAGCCAGGAAAGCTGCCGTCCCTTACCAATATAGATAATCGTTTTTCATTTTTTGCACACCTGCTTTCAGCTATTTCTGTCATGATAACTGGAGTGCCTGGATTTAAGAAAAAAGTTGTAATTAGAAAGAAATGCAGAGCATGCTGAGCATTAATCCTCTATACATTTCTTACATAGAGACTTCATAGTGGTCGCAGAGACAGTGCTCCAGTTTGCATGGTCCAGCTCGAGTACAGTTCTTTCCTGCAAACTAGAGACGCTCATGATTACAAAATAGCTCTGAATCTCAATTCTTACAGTGCAGGTCTAGACAATAGTATTTTTTACCGTGTACTTCACAAACAGTGTTCGTCGACGTGGACAATGCGAAGGCAGCTATAATGCGTGACTCCTCCCAGGCGAAAATTTGAGCTGGGAAGCCAACTGGTACCAGCTCGTTCCCAGTTCGCACCAACTGGTGGTCAACTGGAACCAACTGGTACCACACTGGCGGCAACTTGAAAGTAAACTGGTACCAGTTCAAGCTGGACTGGTAGCAACTGGGAAGTGAACAGGTACCAGTTCAAGCTGGTCTGGTGGCAAGTGGGCACTTAGTGCAAGCTCCCCAACAACACAGAAACGTCCTACGACCGTCCCCAGGATGTCAACCCCGGACGACGATGACATCCTCAGGAAGTTATCAACTGGTCCTCCCAGTGTTACCTCCGTGTTAAAGTGGGACTCCCGGTCATATCACCTGCACATCCTCAGGGTATCAACCTGGAACACACGCAGGACCTTGTGAGGACGACTTCACCTGCACCCACCTGTACCTCATTTTTCTCCGTATCATTTATACGAAACCAGACACAGTCCTGAAAACTTCTCTTTTTCCATACATCTTGATTAACTTTCGCAGTACAATCTCGCAGTTTGTTTCTAGTACAATTCATAACGGACAACGAGCGCAGCGGTTTAAAGAGAAAGCAGAGAGAAATATAAAAGACGCAAATAAAAATCTTGTCATGGGCACGTAATCCGAGAAACCCACTCCTAAAGGTACTAAAATTCTCTTCCGAAGCCAAAACAGACACTTTTTATTGCTTATAACACGATCCTCCGTACATTCGAGAGTCCTGCTCGCCTGTGACACAAAACGAAGGGTGAGCTATCCACGTTTCTTTCGATTACGCAAAGAAAGAATACTCAAAGTGACAAATTGATTCAGTGTTAGGTCCACATCAATGCAAAGTCTATGTTTCTTACTCCTTTTCGTTTGAGACGTTCAGGTAGGAGCTTCGAAACTCAAAAGCAGTGCGACAGAATCGCGCGTTTCTCTCCATTCCACGAATAATGCGCTCCATTTTTCATAGATAGTCATGCTTTTTAGATGCAGATAATTTTACCCTGGACCACCCTTTATTTCAGAAAAATGTCAATCAAGTCCAGGATTGGCCCAAAAAGAAAACAAATGTGTTTAGAAAGTCTGAACAGGTAAACTAAACAAAATAGTATTTCTCGTCCCGCTAGCTACCCACAGGTACGGGCACAGGACGTACCTGAATGACTCTTCACGGACAGTCCGAAAGTGTTATCCTCAGGACGTCCTGAGGATAACATAGAAGGACGAGGATACGATGACACTGTGGGGACGCCCTGAGGACCGCGTGTGTTCTTTGGGCTGGGCTGGTGGCAACTGGAAAGTGAACTGGTACCAGTTCAAGCTGCACTGGTAGCAACTGGAAGTGAGGTGGTGCCAGTTCGAACTGGACCAGTTTACATATTTGGGAGGAAGTTTCGGTTTCAGTGCCAAGACAGGTTAATATGAAGATTGCAAGACGAAGTTTTAAAAACGATCAGAAAGTAACTTTATTAGTAGAAATAATTATATTTCAATTTTCGGTAAAGTTGCTGTTAACGAAAGTTATTTTGGAACTCTTATATTTGTATTTTGTGCTTTCCTGCTCCCGCGATGAATGATGCGTTTACCAAGGTATATCTAAACTGGCAGCGAAAACTAGCGAAAATACCACATCAGACCCATCGACAAGGCCACCAGCAAGAGGCGCGAGCGATCCTGGGTGTTGACAGTAGAGGTACGGCTGTAAACAGAAAAACTTTGCAACATGGGCGTCGCTTGTGTGTGTACTAATAGGTTATTCATAATTTCAATGTAGAAAAAACTTTCTGTTGCCCCGCTCGTGCACATATACGAGATCATCTGCCACTCAGTACATTTCCGTATCCTGCTCCTTTGCGCATGTGTCACAGCTGGGGGTGTTCATCCGTGCGTCTCTGTATCCGTACCGTGTGTTCGTGCATTGTAATACGGAGTTCGTACACTCTTTGGGTCAAACAGGAAGCGACGTTCACATCTCCGTGCTGTAGACCAAGATTAACACGTGTGAACAGGTGAATACAATGCATCCCCTGTTGCTGGGCCCGCGAAAAAAAAAAAAGATTTCGTCATGGGACGAGCGGCCATGATAGTGTGAGTGTTAGCAGGAACCAACTGTGCACCAACGATGTCGTGTTTTGTTGCAATGGACCTATAACGGCCACTCATTGAATAAATGCAAATGTTAGGTGTACGTATAGCTCTGGGTGAGAAATGGGCCTTATGTGAGCCTTCCTAATATATTCTGTATGGTCATCACGATGACTTTCTGTTTGGAGTTGTCAAAATCTGTGATAACCGTATCCCAGTAAACCACCGATGTCCCATGGACGTCCTGAAAAGATCCCGAAGTCCTGATCCGCGAAAAATGTCCCAATGATGTAAATAAGATGTCATTCGAAACGTCCTAGCGTTGTCTAGCCAGGATGTATTTTAATGATATCGCTGGGACTTCGAAATGGCGTCCCGATCGGATGTTGATTTAGAAGTAGAATACAAACATACTTTCGATGCTCATTATATTTTTGTATCCTTATGATAACGTTCAACAGCGTGCAGCAAGAAACTAAAACAGTGACACTAATTTTTATCCGTGTTACCGAAGTGGCAACACACAAAAATTATTCATCTGAATTTACAAAGAAACTCCCGACATGGTCCGAGCTTAGCAGATGTACCACAGTATCTAGCTTCTGTTTCCTTTTACTGTAGTGCTAATAAAGGTAGTTGGGAAGGCCGAGAAGACCTCGATATCTCTTGCAATATCTCCATGTAGAACGGAACACACACAACTACATCTCCAGATGTGCTTCCCTGCCGGAACGAGAAGACATAACATCATTGAATTGTCGCCACAATTCCAACGAGATCCAAAGACAAATCAGACAGTCAATTCGTTCATTATGTAGCCGTCAGGTACAAGTTCCTCACTGACAGAATCAGGGTTTTTGAAGAGAAGCTATACCTTCGCGACATCATGTTCCACTATGTTGTGTGGCGAAGACCGTACCCACGGAATAACGAAGCAATTCAATGAATTGGCTTAATGGATATAAATGCTAAACGCTGATTTCCACTTGATTTAATGTAATCCAACATGTTTTGTACACACTGCACCAGTTCAAAGAATGCGAAACCAATTGAAGGAATTGGCCTAGAGTATCAATAAAACAACAACTTTATTTCTAAGGTTAATAATGAGGAGTTTCGTCGCTAGTGTGGATACCCGAGCCCACTGGCATCAAATGCGATGAAACGTGCTGACATGTCCTGACGTGTCTAAAAAGACCAAAAAAAGCTCTCATCACAGAGTGTTGATGGGCTGGATTTCACCAGGGGCCAAGCAATTTTCATAGAGATAGAAAGGGTGAAATTCCAACTGACTAAGGATCTGAGAGAGCGCGGTTCGGGAAGGTTGGTAGCATGGACAAATAAGAAGAATGTGCCCAGGTCCCCTACGGCACCGTAGTGACATCATCAGTCAGAATAGATCAGATATGCATAGGGGTTCCAACTGAGCACTGCACATGCCACTTGAGGTGGCGGTTGATACCGCGGCGTCTTTTAGCCATCCAGTGATGGTTTAACCCCATCAGAGTGACATCGCGGTGTTTGGCGATGGGTTCCCGTGTCTAATATCTTGGCCTGCAGCGGCGATATCGGGATGCTGTTTCTTGTGACGAATTTCCCTTCCATCCCCCTACGCGTGCACCTTGCGGCTTGTGAGAAATCCTGGCGGTTGTCCAGATATTTGAAAATTCTAGGCAACCGTCGGTGCTTCTGACACCTTCAAAGTCTTGTAAATCCCGCCCGGACTGTTGGATCGAGACCAAAATTCAGGTCCGAACGGGCCTGGATTAGCTGTGTGATGGCGCAAATCACACAGGAACTGACCTGTAGTGGTTTCGAACTCGTAGGCGGAGACGCGTTAGTAAAATTCGTTTTTCCGAACTTCAGTGCCCTTGTTGGAAAGAAGTTCGCCTCGGACAGGGTTCATACTTGGAGAACCCATTGTTCTTGACGCGGAGCACGTGATAAAATTCACCGCGTCTCTCTAAATTTAGCAGTTCTCGAGTTAGAGGATTCCGCGTTCACACTCCTCCCAATACATGGGACCAGCGGCTTCCCCGCCCCCCCCCCCCCAAAAAAAAGCCTTCCCGTTGCTGCCACATGGTCATGTTTGCCTTCGTTATGAAGGTCTCAATGTGCTCTTTCCAACAGCGTTTGTCCCGCAGGCGCGCTATGTTCCGTTCTCCCGATATCGGCTTAAGAGCATGACGAGCTGCGATGCTGGCTAGAGCCACCCTGAAACGCTTCCCACTTTTCGGTGTCATAAGTCGATTACCCGATGTCCGATTTAGTCGAAATTTTGTGTGCGCGTGCTCTGTTCCCTGCTCTACAACTTTCCAATTGTGACCAGCCGTCGATTTCCAGTGGTTAAGACGTCATTCTCGAAATTCCTGACACCGACCACCGTTCACCGATTTTTGTCCCTGTCTTCAGGCTTGAAGCCCACGGCGGATCCGACTTCCTTTTAATGGGCACACGCATGGGACATGGGAAACGCGTAGAAACTTGCCGCATCTTTCTATCCCTCTCGGTTCTCGAGTTAGAACACCGTGGCAACGGCGGTTCTCTGATACATGGGCCTGGGGCATTTTTTTCGATATCGGGTTCTTGCTGGCGTAGGAAAGGTGGTTGAGATGTGTTTTTGAACAGCTGGAAACCGTCCTCTTTCCGATAGCGTTGGTCCCGTCTTCGCGCGACTTTCCGTTCCCTTGCTACATTCCGAGGAGCGCCTGGGCGCTGGGGCATGGCCTGGCGGGCAGGTGGCCTTCCTGCCGTTTCTGCGCTGCGGGCCTGCGGGCGGCGTACAGTTCGCTTGCAAGCTTCGTTGGCTTCGTTGCGTTCGCACGCCTTTTTCTGGCTCCCGTTGTCTCGCGTTCCGTCGTTGCTCTGGTGCCCAGTCTCAACTGGGACCGGTTGCAAAGTGCCAAAGTGCAAAGTTGGGTCTAGTAAAGACCGGCAACCGGTCTAGTAAAGACCGGTTGCAACTTGGACTGGGTGAACTGTGTTATCGAACAGGGACCAGTTGTCCCAAGTGGTACCAGTTGATCTGGGACCGGTTGAACTGGTCCGTTCGATAACATAGTTCAACTGGTACCAGTTCAAAAAATTTTCGCCTGGGCTGTACATGTCATAGAGGTTGTGTTGAGCTCGTGACCTCAGTAAAGCAGAATAACTGGTGACTGAATGCAGTTTGCTTCAGACGTTTTCACAATTCACCTCCCTCGGCATCTTCGTAGTCATCGGCACCAAAATGAGCCCAGCACAAACGGCATGACTGCTCCATCTAATAGCCGAGTGCTTCGAACCACATTCGTTTTCCCGCACTGTACTGTGGAATGTTGTGATAGAAAATGCCAGTCGTCGAAGATGAACGATTTTTTTAGTTTGAATAAATATATATCCCCCCCCCCCCGATTTTTGCATGTCCGGACACCCCAGCGTACACCAGGCATATGTAGGTCTTTCGAATACGTGACACAGCAGCGACAGACAAGTCACTGACTTTAACTTCCTGTTTCGCACGACCAACCTTACCACCCACGGCGTAGACAATAGACGCGACAATACAGACGGCCTTGCAGATGGCGCGGCGGATCGTAGCTTGTAGCGGCGAAGTAGCGGAATGCTTTATTAATGTTGAAACTATGGAAGTGAACGTAATTTTTAACATGAAAGAACTGATGTTCTGAGGCTGGAACAACATAGAAGGGACAAATACATATAAAGCCTCAATTTGCCTAAGAAGTTAACGATGAAAGATTAAAGTCACTGAAAAGGTTAGCCAGCAGTAGGACTCCACAATCCAGAAGATGTGGGTTCGAGTCCTACAGCTGGCTAACCTTTTCAGTGACTTTCATCTTTCATCGTCATTTTTAAGATGACGTTTAGCTGTAACGATAACGTGCGCCAACTTTGTTCTCTACAAAACTAACTCTCACGTGGATACGGGTTGGCCAATCCCTGGACACCGAAACCCAAGTTACTCTTTTCTGCCGTTCGTTGGCAGCACCGTCCATGTTCCGGCAACCTTCAAAATATTTATACGTAAAAATTATGCCGAATTGTAATTCTTTCTGTGTGTCATCAAACAATGATAATGTGCAGGACAGTGGGCAAAAATATGGGGGTTATTTTTCACTGGAAATCCTTTTAACGGGGCTACGGAGCATCGGGGGGACAACGGTAGAATTAAAGGCAGGGACATGTTCGCGCGTGTTCCACAAAAGTTTTTCGCGAGATTCATTTATCCTGTGACCGCTTCTATACCTTGAGCAAACGGGTCGGTGTGTAAACACTTGGTTAAAGGCGCGGATATAGTCTGACGTTTTTGGTGCTTCAGTCAGCCACAGTCGGAGTCGAACACGCCACGCTAAGCCGACCAGGAAATACTCGTATACGTTTATAGTAAGACGTCATTCCAAAGTAGCTGGCAGACGGGCGCATGCGCTGAAACTGAAGCGAATATCGGCTTGGTTGCGATTACGGTTGAGTGACAGAACTCTCAAAGCGGTTACGGTTATAGGATTCATGTTTTAATATTTGCGGTTACCGGTAACCGGTATTTTTTTCTCTTGGTTTCTCTAGGATGTATCTGCAGGCAGCGTGGATATCGCAAAATGAGCTACAAAGTGCAGACGGGTAAAGTTAACATATTTATCTGTTGCAAGAAATTTTATCCGAAAAGCCTAGCACGACTGAACTGCAAGTATACGTTACCAAAAACGTCTTGAACTGTGTAGCCTTTACTTTGTGAAGAAGTGTAGTTATCGAAGCGTACAGCACATCATATTTATGCAAGAAAACATAGTTTCGTAACGTACACAAATAACATAATAGACGTCAGAACAGGCTGCCACAGGGAAGCTCATATATCGGCACATACGGCAGATATCGGCTCATATGGCAGGTTACAGCGGACCATCACTATGACCTCTAGAGTGTCTTCGGACAGGTTTCGTCTTTGTAGAAACCATAGAAATCTTAAGGAGAGAGGCTACAAAAAAAGGTGGGCAGGAAGATCGGAGGAGAGCAAAGGACTTGAACGGGACTCTTCCCTTTCTCAATGTAGGTGCCTGGAGATAGCCATATTGAATCAGCCGAGGGAACGTGCGAGTTTTAGTCCGTGCAAGTGGCGCAATTCCGAAAACTGTTGGCAACGTTTGCTTCGCTGCTTCCCTTGGTCATTTATTTTGTCACTGTCCGCTCCTATCCAGGCTCGTAGCCAAGGCTGGTTGAGGTAGTGGAAGGCGCGGATCTAGGGGGGGCGGGGTCCGGACCGCCGTCAGTTCCAGACTTGAACATAGGGTTCAGTGGACCAGTACCAGCATGTACGTGGCACTTGTCCACAGCGGACCCCCCCTCCTCGGCAAAATCCAAGATCCGCCACTGGGTAGCGGTGGTGGCGAGTAGTGACAGTGTGGGCTGGTGTGGACATTCTGTGGGCGAACGTGATGAGGGCGTCTCCACGTGGACGTGGCGTCCGTGTCGTGTTTCTTCGTGTCTGTGTTTTTTTTCCCAGAATCTTAGGGTTCCAGTAACGGATTACGGCTGTGTGTTACGATTTGAAAAACCTTGTTGCGTTATCTTTGGTGTATGCTTCTCCGTTTCTTCTTTCTTTTTCTTTTTTGCATGCGGTACGTGTACCTTGTCAACTCCCCATACAACTGTTGTACGCAGTCTACTGCTCATGACAGGATTGTCTGAAATCACCTCTCAGTAGTTCTGCAGCCAATATTTCCTTGATTGCCCTCGAATATGTTGTTCTAATACTCTATTTAAAGGTGGACCATATGCTACACGTGTTTCTCACTCAGTATAAATGATCTTGCAGCACCTGAAATTTTGAGAGAATTTATACCATGGGTGCTGATTTCATGCCACTGTGTCGCAAGCACTACATGGATGTTTTGGTGTGTGTACTGTTTATGTGTTTCATCTTTGAGTACAGGCCTTCTTTTCTAATAATTAATGTGCTGTATATGTACGTTATGCTATCAGCTATGGTTAGCAACGCAGCAGAGCGTTCCCGTGGCAACCTGGTTGATTCAATATGGCACTCCCTTCTCCCGTACGCCCCAGTTCTGGAGGTTTCCTTCTAGCATACTCCTTAATATTTCTATGACTACGGTATGGAGCAGTAGTATAGCGCCGTTACGCACAACAGCCACTTTTTTCTAATCCAGTTCTAGGAATTCCCAATCCACAACCCATTTCTAATCCAAGTCAAGCCAGGTCTAATCCAGGCTCCACCCCTTCATGGTGATCCATCCAATTTCTATGTGATTCGCTACCCTTCATTGCCACATCTGCTCACTCGCTCACAGACACCAAAATTACCTATTCTATTCAATTCTAAGTCGGCTCATAGGCTTCCAAATCGCTCTTTTTTCTAATCCAGTTCTAGGAATTTATAAGCCACCATCCTTTTCTAATCCAGGTCAAGCCACTTCTAAGTCCTCTAGTTGGTTGTCCACAGCTCCACCCCTTCACAGTGATCCATTCAATTTCTGCATGATTGGCTACCCTTCCTTGATTGCCACAACATCTGCTCACTCGCCCGTAGACACCAAAATGACCTATTCTATTCAATCTAAGTCGGCTCGTAGGTTTCCAAATCACTCACCTGTCAATTGGTCCGGGGGTGGTCACTTCCATTCATTTCTAAAACCTAGTGATTGGCTCAGGATCCTATTGGCTGCCTCTCATACATGTTCGATAAACTCATGGTCATTCCTACTCACAGGTTACTCGGTCACACGCTTTCAACTACATATTGCTTCATAATTCCAGCTGCATAATAGACAACCACTCATTGATCAATCCCATTCATTTGTAGGCCAGCTCACAGTTCCCCCAAATTGCTTATTGATCCGGGAGGCCTTCTTTTTTAGCGTGAGCGACTCTCGGTTGGGACACAAAAATATGGTAAATAGTTTTCAATGTTTATTGAGTACATCATGGCAGTCTCGGAGATATTATAGTTCTCCCTGGGGACACATCCATGCACGCCGTACATCTCCGCTTGCATCCATGGCGTTTTTCGCATAAGAATCATGTGGATCACCCCGGCACTCGTCCTTCTCTGTCCATGACCCAGAGGCAAACCGCAGGAGAGAACAGTATGTGACAGAAGCATTAATTCTCTTCCTGCATATCTTCTGAAGAGATGAAAGAACATTATGAGCTTCACTATTTATATCACCCACTTAAACTTACCATATTCGTAGCTTCCATAAGGATAGGAGTCGACGTCATTGCACAGGTATCTCTTGTCGTTGTATGCCATCAGATTTCTTTTGACATTTCAGATGGTGTACATACACTGCTTCTTTCCAACGATTGATACTTGTTCGTTCGATACGCTCGTGTGATTGAACAAGGTATCGTAGTATGTCTCATGGAGGAGGTGCTTGCGCACCATATTCATTTTGACACCTTTAGCTCATGCAATTTGCTTTCCTCCAGCTAATTTGATGGAATACATTTTAGCTTTCAAACACACTACTTCCTCAATAGGTACACTACCAGTTTCACTTTTGACTGCCCCAAGTCTTCCACGATTCTTTTCACTGTACAGTGGATGATCCCAATCAAAGGAAGACAGATCTAAGTGGTCGGCGGCGATCGCTCGTAACTGATCTTTGTAGTCCTTGCAGAATAGGCCGAGGATCAAAGAATCCATGTCAAAGTAGCAGGTAACCACCGGACAAGTGAGCTTGCTCATCAAGGTTTCGTAGTAGAATGAGTACATGGTTAATTTACTGAGTTCTAAAATCGTAAACCCAATCTAGAGCGGGAAATCGCATCGCACTTTTCTTTTGCGCATTTCGTACGTGACACAATCCGGGGACAAATTTCCATCAGCAGGCATTCTTCCCGACCCCCGAGGCGACTATCCTCGTATCCTCATCGAAGGCTACTCGAATATCACGCAATTTAAATTTATTTAAAAGTGTTCTCCCAAAGACTACATTATTTGAGAGTTTTTAGAAGTTTTTTTCGAAAGTCGTACACGAGGCAACGCGTCTGGCAACATTGTCCTCGATGTAGAGACGCAGGAATGGTGCTTGACGAAATTTTGGAATTCGGTGAATTTTCGTCACCCTCGTGCCCAATCTACAATAGAGTGCGAGCAACGCGTAATGAACGACGTACCCGACCTTGTCCTTGCACGTGAGCAACAGCTTTTTGCTGTTAGGAGGCTGATATATTAATTATTCGACAAGCCCTCATTGGAATGGCGAGAGCCATTCCTTTGGGACGACTGCCTTCTCGGGAGCCAGGGGGAAGTACCTCGTTAGAGCGTGGATGGATTTTGGATACTCCAAGTCACATACATACAGATACCCCACCTCCAAATCCGTGGGGTGACTCATAAAATCCACGGAGCTAAAATCCTCAACCCATTCGAAATCACCGACAGGGCGGTGCTTTATCATACTGAATCCGTAAAGATTTTTGCAATCTATGTATGATATGGGGGGGGGGTACACCTCCTCTTTATCAGGATCATAGCCACTACACAGAGGGTTATGCCTGCTCGCCTGACAGAGGCCGCCTCTAACGCTCGATTCGATGGTTCTGTACGTTTCCTCATCGGTAATCAATTCAAATTTTGCATTTGTATAATTTAATGCGCATTGCCACGAGTAGGATGCCAGAGAAATGCAATAAAGCAATTCCAATCCGCGTGTGCCGTAGCACAGGCGTCGGAAGTGCTGCATTATGTCTGCATGTAATAGGGCATCCGTTTTCAGGTACAATGCGTTATAATCACTTAAACTCGAGCACCCAAAATGTTCAAATACATGCACAGCTTACTGGTAGTCCTCGTCGCTTACATCTTCCCCAGTTTGATCATTTCGAAAAGCGGATTTTCCTGGGAGACTCAACTCGTCGTACACTGCAAAAGAGCTAAAGCTCAGCTACGCCGATTTTCGAATGTTACAGAATGGAATGGTAATCACACGATGTGTTCATAAGGGAACACTGATTATGTATGCAAAATAGTTAACTCCTCACGGTTTTCCAAAAAAGTGAATTTTTAGTTTCACTGACATCGTGTCTTGTGGCCCGCAAACCCTGTGTCGACGACACATTCGTGGTCTGCCCGCGCTCTGGCTTGGCATGACTTTTGGCTTGGTTTCTTCCGCCAAGCTGGCCAGTTTCTTCTGCCGAGCCGTCTGCTGCTCAAATTCGCATTGGGGAAGTGATAAACAGTTCACTATTAGGGAGCCAGTATATTTCTGGACTTCACTAAACCCACGACGAACGTGAGTTTTGCTTCCTTGGACTGCAAAGCATTTGCTAGGCCAGTACAGACTTCCTGGTGTGATTCGTGTTCTGTGCTGCGTGCCGAGAATGCGTGAGCGTTTTGCTCCCGTCTTCAAGAACACTTCAGCATGCAGCTCCAATGTTTCAAACCACAAATTTTCCGAAAGGCGAAAGAGAAATCTATTGACCGCAAGAATCAGTTACAACTCCGACTGGGTGCCACCTTCGAAAGCAGCGATTTGATCTGTTCATCTGGCTCATACGAATGTTACGGAAACAATACGCAACTTGTTTCACAAGAAGCCGAAGATGTCTCGTACTAAAGGAACCAAAACTAGAGCAACAAAATGCTGAGACCAGTATAGGGGAAAAAAAGGGCAAAAGTCAAGGCCACTGGCTCATTTTGGGTCTTTTTCGTGCAAAGATGGGCCGATATTGAGGTAATTTGGTCAGGGTTTTGTCCGACTTTGCAGGCAAAACCCTATCCTACTTCCAAGATAGGGAGGTGTCCGATAAAGAGAATTTCGTCCCCATGTAGTTACAATGGGAGCCTGCCCGTGCAATGAAATCATGGGGAGTTGTCCGAGGTAGGGAGGTGTCCGACTTTGGAGGTTTTACTGTACTATAGAGCATTCTACATCATGTAATCTGACAGTTGTTCACGTTTGGATATTTTAACCAGGGTGTCGAACCGAACCCGAACCCGAACCGAAAACCGTACCCGAACCGTTATTTTTGCCGGAACCGAACCCGAACCCGAACCGAAATTTTCATGACACTGTTGAACCCGAACCGGAGCAGAACCGTAAAAAATAATAGCGGTAACCGGTTCGCAACAAAACGGTTCGGACATAAAAGAAGTCAGCATAAGGGTTCCTCTCTATCCCCAAACGAAGACACATTGGTATCATCATCACGCGCCTATATCATAAATTTGAGAAATGTTCACCTAGCAGTCAGACGACGACGTATAGTAAGTATACTTTCAGCGTCTTTTTGACATGTTGAAGCGCAGTTGTCCTTGTGAGTGCCGCGGCTAGCGCCCCACGCACGCGGTGCGGCGTCTACTCTTCAGAGACCAGGTGCCACGCGGACGAATGAAACACGAATGGAGTAGGCCAGTTATATAGCTCTACAGGACGAATATGTGATTAAATAAGCGCCCAAGATTTCCCTTTACACGTGAGCAGCACAAATTAAACAAGTCAGAAACATGCTGACCAAACATGTTTGATTGGTCGTGCTTTGAAAAGTAAATCTGGTTCTGCTTATTGGTAGCGCAGTTGTGTCGTCGTGAAACATTGCCGTTGTGTTGTGGATTAACAAGTACACTGCTGTGAGCTCGGACAGAGTAAGGCTTGCAGGCTTATTTTCGACATGCTTCAGTACGGTTTCAGATCGATTCACGCTGCGAAGGCAGTTTGCCGGCAAGTACTGTCGTCTATGTTACGCTGTCCATCTTATTAGGCTTCCTTTAAGTGTATCTTGCTGGCACTGCGCGTGTGAAAAAAGATATTTTGGGAACAGAAAGTAGCAGGACTGCACCGCTTCAACAGCGTGAACTCTAGTTGCAATAAGTGTTCATCCATTTCTCATTTCTCTCACTAAAGGGCTACCTCACCGCTAGAGACGTCAATGCAGACAACAGCAGTAAGCTATTAGCCACGCATTTCCTGATAAAAGCAGTTTTATGGAACATATATAACGGAAGCGCTGAACCGGTTCGCGAACCGGTTCGGGGCTGCGAACCGGTTTGCGAACCGGTTCGATTTCTTGCCTGGCCGGACCGGAACTGAACCGGAACGAAATCAAAACAACGCGAACCCGAACCCGAACCGAACCCGTATTTTTTGCGGTTCGACACCCTGATTTTAACCATGGAATTTACCCTCCATACCATGTCCAAACACGAACAACTGCTAGAGAGCAGCATGTACTGTTTCCGTATAGCACTTGTGGCTTGCATCCTGTGATGGGAAACAATGGTGTCTTTTTTCTGCTACAACCAGTAAACTACAGCAAAGATTTAGAGATACTGTGTCATACCACAAAGCACTATGGGAAATGGCAGTTTGAAAAACTGGAGAAGACTGTCATTAGAATGGGGGACATGTTCTACGGTGAAATTTTTTACAGTGTGTGCTGTACCACGTAATGCACTGCAGGCCTACCACAGTATGGTAACGCTCTGAATACTGATTTGCTCAAAAAAGGAATGTGTGCATTTCTTGTACTAACTTCCTCTTATGCAAGGTTGTAGAAAAACGTTTTCAGCTAATGGGGAGGGAGAGGACATCATTCTGGAGTCTCGCTGACCTACAATGTGTCGTGTGTGAAGGTCATTTTGAAGAGTGTAGGTGGTACAAGACTGTGTTCCCACATTCTTTGCAGTGTTGACTAATAACCATAATAAAGTAGAGGGTACATTCGTGGCTTCATATATTTGTGTCATGGCAAAGTATGTAGAGATATATCTGTCTCAACATGCAGGTGACAAAACTGCTTTTTATGCCTAAACTATGACAAATAGTTGTCTTTTCAGCACCACTAATCATGTGCCGGCCTACATGACATGTCTGTGACATTACTGACCAAAGTGATTAACATGTCCCATAGATGTGTGCAATGCTGAAGATGACTGTGTAGCTTCTATGGATTCTTGATTCAAGAAAAGTACTGTGTGATTTGCTAACAGCGTCTGGCTGTACCTTCACAATTCTACATAAAAATATGTAAAGTTTGCGGAAGGAAACATCATGAAGGTCCATAGCGAAAAACCCTGAGACGAGGGATAGGAAGGGACGTACACAATGTCTCAACATAGCGTGTTTATGTCCCTTCTTGTATCTCCTCTTCAGATCTCGCCATCATGGACACTATCACCAGCTCGCTTGCTGGTGAACCGTTCTTTCAACGATAAGGGTCACTTTCATGGACTGGATGGCAGCCAACATGCTGTCAATAAAAAGAATAATGGAAGGAGCTCAATATGATCCTTAGGCTGTGCGTGGTCTTGCTTTCTGACAAATGGTGACTTAGAATTTCAGGACAGTACCTGCAGTGGTAGTATTCTTGTGTCCTCAGCCTTGACGCCCATTGTGTGTCATCGGTCACCTGTAATCTGCTAATATGCACATAGCTAAAACAAAATATATTTGTATTTCTTTGAATACAGCACATTGTTTATTACATGTTCATTAGAAAATATAAATAAATTATCTACTCTGCAAGTTTCCTGTCAGCTCTACAGAGCAGCTTCGAATTTCCCTAGAAGCCACGTGTGAAACCTAGACCAAACTAGTGGTGAAGGTCCATAGATAGATACTATTATTATTATTAGATCATAGGTCATGCTTAGGTCCTGGTTGGTAGCAACGCATTTGGATCTTATTAAAAATTGGTGCAGGAGGTGACCAACATAACTAAATACACCAACTGACTCTCACAAATTTCGTGGTGTTATACTTTTGAAACAACATTAATACGCTGCAGTGGTCCTTCCTCCTTTGTTCCTTTTAGCCTAGAAATATTAGGTCTTCGGCATCACCAGCCTTAGTTGCTGAGCATGCAGTTATTTACGTTGAGCACTGCAGTTTCATATTTGTTTCTCTGGACAAGCAAGCCCGCTTCCCCATTTTGATAAGAGTCTTTCAGCTTTGACAGGGCATTTGTGGACAAGGAAAACATTTGGACTATTGTGTATTTTGGTATGAAGTGCACCGTACAAGGCAGAGGACACCATCAACCATTTCCACCAAGGTTATTAAATTTGTGATAAAGTACATATACCTTTTATCACTGACTAATTTGGTGGCAAAGTTACTTGAGTGGCAGTTGTGCAATTTTAAGCACATGTTTAAAAAAATAGAATATGGGAAGTGCTCACTGGTTGAACATGTGGAGTACCCAATATAATAATTTGGGGCTTACGTCGCGAGACAACTGAGTGTGGAATACACAGCACAGTGTAATGTTCCTTATTCTGGCAATGTTAGCATGGTTCAAAAAGTGGGAAATGTTGCACTACCCTTAATAACATCTGTTGGGCCCAGCAAACAGGATACGCATATCCTGATCTGAAGACACTATGCCTAACTCAAAAGCAATATGAGATCGACCCGTACGTGTTTGTTTGCAAAACTATTATGAATGACATATGGCCTGTGTGGTATAGAACAATGCGCACACTCAAGTAAACATGCAAAAAATACGTATAAGGGCTCTCGACCCACATGACGCGATGCGCTCTACGAGATAAACAACATACTACAAAACTACGTCCAACACTTTTTGTGCGGGGCAACTCTAATGAGCACTTTCATATAACCGACGAATGGTTCAACGAATGCAGTTCGAGTGGTCACGACAGATTCCTACGTCGTTCATTGCAGTCGCGCTATGATGCTGCACAATATATGTATATCGTGTAACAAGCCTGGCAATCGCACGATGTGCATGGGCAGAAATACGGCCTTCTTTCTTTCAAGACCAGTCCTCTGCAGGTATATGCTCAAACGATCACCAAGTCTCACGTTGTTGCTCAATCGCTCCCATTCCTGCACTTGTAGTGAAAGCAGCAAACGGGTTGACGGGAATGGCAGCTGAACGGATGAACTGCGAAGTTCTCGAGCACACAATCACAATTTCACGCAGAAAATGATGTTGAGGTGAGTTCGCGGTTGTTGTTTCCATCGTTCAATAGTTCTCGGGATTACCTCGGACGAAACGCTCATCGTAGCCGGCGGCCATAACTGGATTTCCTCGCAAATGGGAGAAGACGCCAGGGAAGTCAAAGAAAGCTTCAGCTTTCATCCAATCAGACGCACGATTCTCTATATCTACGTAGATGGAGCAGGTTTATCCCATCTACGTCACAAGAATGGCTGCGCCCATGGCTTGTTTTGGTTTCTTTGATGAATTAATTTTCATAATAGGAAGACAAAATTGAGAAACGAAGGTGCGTTTCGGGGGCAGTTGGATGTGCTCGTTCTGAATATCACAACCGTTTCAACACATCGGGAAATTGGCGTAGCTGACCTCTAAGGTAACTGTAAGGGAACACACCTTTACGACGCAAAATTTTATAGTCGTCCCCAAATAGCTGCTTCAAGCATTGGAACGCCTCTGCACCCCCCATGGATTTGACAGTTTCCACAAGCTCCCCAAGTGACGAATTTAGGTACTGCATGGTATCCCTGAAGAGGAAGGTACCAATTTCGAACGAACGAATTTTTTCCATGGAGCTGGCCACAATGAAGGGAGGTCGCTTCCACCCGAGAACGTAAAATTCCCGTAATTGTCCAGCCAGATCATGGGACAAATGGTGGACCATGCCCAGTAAACCATAAATGTGCCTGGGATGACAGCAAGACATCCTTACCAGGACATATGGACTACCTATGGACGTCCACAATCCTCCCGCATCAACAAACAAGCATCCATATCATGTCACTGGGATGTCTTCTAAAGACATGATCTGGTACCTTGTTGGGACATTTTTTGTTATGCTAGGTATATGTACTAGGTATATCTACTAGGTAAAAGAAATATCATGATGCAAATATCTGGTTCAGCTTAAAATTTATTGGTGTGCTTAGTACAGTAAGACAGCTTTTTGTAACATACTGTTGACTAGAATGAATTAAAAGTAAGATGTAAAACTCTAATACTATCACAGCAGAGCTTATATAAATGCTGGGGTCATAAGCGCTGACTAGATTGGAGACAGACATACATGTTGTGCAGAGAAAAAGTCGACATTCTATCACATAGCATGTAATGAGCACAGGCACTCCCACGGTAAGACACATTTGTGTGCGGACTGAGTAAAGTCTTTCATCAAAACAGTCTTGATTAGCATGAGTTACATCATGGTAAGGTTAAACTAGAACAGTATCAAAGCAGCTAGAAGCCGATATAAATGCTGCGCTTATAAGCATTCTGAAAATGGAGACAAAAATAGAGGGTGTGCAGAGCAAAAGGTTAAGTCACATTCTATCACATGGCATGTAATCAAAGTAGCAGAGGCAGTGTCAGAGTAACACACATTTATTGGTGTGCTGAGTGAGTAAAGTAGCTTTTCATAAAAATAGTCTTGACAAGATATCACAGTAAGGTAAAAAGGATGACAAACCGGTTAAAAGCCTGATTAAGTTTATTACCAGGCTTTCATGCAGTAATTTGCACTTCTTCAGGTAACAAAATACATGGTACAGGGAGACTTTATAAATGTTCAGATCATGAAAGAAGGGAGAGGGAGAAAGTGGTGAAGCGTTATACAAAAACCTCAGATCGCAGACGTTAAAGTGCTTCCCCAAACTGTTGTGCCCATTTTAAGCCGTCTCCCATCTAAGGTTTTTGTATAGCCCTTGCCCACTTCCCCCCTCTCTCTTTTTTCAAGAGTTGAACACGTATAAAGTTTCACTGTACCATGTTCTTTGTTACCTAAAGAAGTGCAAATTACTGCATGAAAGTCTCGTAATTAACTTAATCAGGCTTCTAACCGGTTCATCGTCATTATTTTTACCTTATCTCGCGGGCTTGTCATTCTACGTGTACCACAGAAGAGTTTATAAAAATGCTGGGTTTATAAACATTCTGACTAGAATGGTGACAAAAACATACAGGATGTACACAGAAAACGTATGTCTCATTTCGATACACAGCATGTAACCAGGGCAGCAGAACGGTCACAGTAATGTAGTTACATGCACCCATAAAAACAGAAGCTTTTAAGCACTGCATATCAGAGTATGCATTTTTCTTTGTATTTCCTGTTGCCTATGGCATCTAAACATATGCAGCTGCTTGCAAAGACTTGCATGACAGAATCTCTGTGACAAAACTGATCGGACGAGCCATATCTACAGGGTGAATTCAGCAAAAGGTTACACATTTTGACTGAGCCGTAAAAATATAAGATAACGTCTCTTGCGCATCAGACTTTGCAGACTGATAGTCATTTGCCAGAAGCTTTATCCATATATTTTTCAAATTATACCACCTTGTAGAAAAGAAAATAGTAGCAGAGCAAATTCTCACCCCCATGCATTCCCTATGGCCTATACCACCCGCAAACAGCCATTTTTCCCCTCTCTGCCACGCGTTCAGACCACCACGTATAGGTGGCACTGCCTGGAGATGAAGCAAAACAAAACCTAAGGGACCAGATGCAGGGCTTTCAGGTAGCACCACCTGTCGTGGGAATGTGAACGTGAAGCAGACAGAGGAAACCATGGCGATTTGCTGACGGTATAGGCCATAGGAAATGCATAGGGTGTGAATTTGGTTTGCATCACTTTTTTTTCTACCAAGTGACAGCATTCGAAAAAATGTGGATAAAACTTCAGGCAAATTAATATCAGTCTGTAAAGTTGAGGAGCCAGAAATGTCATCGTACATTTCTACGACACAATTAAAATGTGCAGCCTTTGCTAAATTCACCCTGTACATTTGCATCAGAGTATCTGCAACATTCACTGGACACAACTCTTGGTGTTACTGTGTTACTTGGTGTTACTGTGAACAAATGATATTTTTCACAGGTTGCTGTGGTGCAAATGAAGTGACATGCCGAATCAAAGCTAGCAGGCGCCACCCTGAGACGATGTGCCATCTTGGGACCTGGATTTCTTTTCGCGATCCTTTGCATGACGTAGCCATGATTTTATGGATGCTTCTACTTCAACCCTGGTGGCTGCAGATGTCTTGCGATGGGCTCTCACTGCTCCTGTAAAAAGCAAAGAACGATTATTGAACATTGACAAAAGGGATGAACTAGAAGGGTTTCACTACGGCCAGGCTTACGCGGGACAGCAGTGCCTGCCCAACTTACATTGCTGCTTTAATTTCATACAAGGATGTAACTGTACTACACTGAAGGGTTCATACAGAAGCATCTTTCATGCATTACATAATGTGGGAAGTGTTATGGCCCTGTGTAATTATCAGGTGGTTACGTTCAAAATTCACCAACTTGCACCCAATGCGTCTCTCAATCCCTCGGTGCATATAATCTTGCCTACTTCCACTAACATACTTGCTAAGCAAGGTTCAAGACTGACAAAGATTAGTAAACTGAATACACTGGCATATATACTAAAAATAATTCCTGGAAGCTTCAGCTCAGCAAATTTCCTCTTTCCTTTTTGGCCTACCCAACTGTACTCCTCTGCTACGCCGTCAGTCAGGAGATAGCTCAAAATGTTGCGTGTGGCCTGCCCAGGGTCGTTTCCTCCAAGGTGACAGAGTTCGTCTACCTGTAATTTTACAATATAAGATTGTGCAAAACAGAAGAAGTTGAAAAATGTAGTTCCAAAAAACAATCCATAGACACATAATCTCTTCCTCCACTGCTGACAATTTGCCTTTTGCTATATTTCAAATGATTTCGACTGCAGATATGTGACATTGTTGTTTTCCAAACCAAAACCATGCACCCACACGGTCCCGCGGGGTGTGGTCCCTCTCGTCGTTCATAGTTGGCAGAGAGAAGTTGATGGCGATGACGTAAGCCCGTATATCCAAGCGGTATGTCCAGCGGAAGGCGTATATCCAGCGGTCACGCCCTGCTATTTCTGTCTGATAACTGCGCCCCCGTTGTACTGAATACAGTTAAAAGTCGATGTGTGTACTATAGTGGGGGACCATGAGAACAGTTTGCTGCAGAGTACTCAGAATTTCCGAAAATCATTTCATGGTTCCTTTAATTCATTGTTAAATTAGTAAAGGTATACACAGTCTTCTATTAAAAGGGACTTGCGGGACAGTTACCGTTATTTGAACGTAAATTTGTAGCACAGCACTATTGGACAAGCATTGCAAAGCATTGCAAAATGTGCTCAACGCTACGTTTTCTCGAGTTTGAATTTCTGCTGCCTAAATTGTACTGATTTTTGGCACTTCTTATTAGAGGTTTACTTCTTTATCTTTTTCCTTACTTTTTACACAAACAAGAAAGCATAAAAAATGAGGATGCGTACGAGCGCTGACAGTGACCTTCTTCTTGACACCACATGTGGGCAGCTCTGTCACAAAAAATTCTACCTGACATCTTTGTCCGTCGAAACATTTTTAATGCCACCGTTAGAAACGAGGCATATGAGCAAGAACAATCAGAGCATATGCAAGCAGAAGTGTGAAGGATTATGTAAAGCTCAACAGCAGCTTTTTCATAAACGTGAGCAAAATTTCTGCATATGGCATACAGCATCATGGCCCACACTTGCAAATACCATGGGGCTGTGTGCTTAGGTCTGTGCGCATAGGCCGTGGCATAACGCTATGGCATTGGACGGCTATTTATTCTTAGCGGCTGTCCTGTTACGGCTTTATTTTTCAGAGACAAGAAGGCCAAAAAGAAAAGGATAAATGAGCGATGTCAAGTTGCCGGTGGTGAGTAAATCAAGGAGTGATATTAAATGGTAGGAGCAACTTGTTTAGTTCAACATGGTAAACGAGGCTTTCGTGTACAAGACTGCACTTCAGGTTACAAAAAGGTGGACACGTACAGGCACGTATATACGCAACGTGTGCAAGTTTGAAGGAGCTGTGTTCTCGCTTCCTGCGTAAGTCCTTTGAGTTCACGTTATGTTGCGCTTGTGATCTTTGCTTTTTGTATTTATGTTCTTTTCATTTTAACCTTTATTTATACTTGTTATTTGTATGCTTTCCATCACCTGCTCAAGCCCCCTGTCAACTGTACACAGGGTGTTGCATCTAAGGTGGTAAAAAATTCTAACTGGAGACGTACTCATTGGAGGATTGTGCGACTACCGGCAATTATCCTCTAGAAAGTTTGCCACCATTTAAGAAGGCTTCGGACTAATTGACAGAAATTTATTTTTTTCAATTTAACTCTGAAAATTGCCAAGCGAACCTGACTTTTTTTACAGAAATATTAAGTCCTCCACGGATAACCACAGACCCAAGAAAAACTATGCATAGTATCACAACAGAATAGTGAAAAAAAAAGTTAAAATTATGCTTTAGCCCCGTCTGCTTGACTTTCACAAAGAAGGATGCACCACATGTCCTTCTACACTCTTAAAAATGAACTTCACCGCATAGCACGCTCCTAGCCAACCACCATCTCAAATGATATTGTTATCTGCCCTGATTTGTTGAAAACGAGAGGCGTACACCTTTTTGTGACACTTATGCTGTTCATAATTGTCACAAAAAAGGCGTACGCCTCCCGTTTTCAACAAATCAGGGCAGATAACGATATCATTCGAGATTATGGTTGGCTAGGAGCGTGCTATGCGGTGAAGTTCATTTCTAAGAGTGTAGGGCAGGAAGTGTCCCTGCCTTTTGTTTTGCCTTTCTTTCCTCCGCTTTGGCCTTGATGCTGGTGACTAGAGTCGTATCACAAAGGAAACAAGATAACCGTCTTATCACAAGGGAGGAAAAAGAAATGAAGGCCGGGACAATTCCAATTCCTTCTCTACTCAAGCAGCAAAATGTACTGAAAGTCGAGTGCAATAGGGGTGGCCGGGTAGGTGGAAGTCCTTGAACAGACTCGTGAAACTAAAGAACATTGATAAGACACATACTGTCCACCCCTATTGCACTCGACTTTCAGTACATTGTGCTGCTTGGGTAGATGCACATGTCGCACGCGTGTCTTTGCGAAAAACAAGTAAGGTGGGGCTAAAGAATAATTTTCACTATTTTTTCGACTATTTTTGTTGCGATACTGTGCATAGTTTTTGTTGGGTCTGTGGTTATAAGTGGAGGACTGCATATTTCTGTAAAAAAAGTTAGGTTCTCGTGGCAATTTGCAAATGTTAAATTGAAAAAATAAATTTCCCACAATTGAAAATTGTCCAAAGCATTCCTCAATGGTGGCAAAAGCTTCCAGAAGTTCATTGCAGAAGGTCCCACAATCCTCCTGCAAGTACATCGCCATTTAGAATTCTTTATCACGTTAGGTGGAACGCCCTGTGTATGCGCCTGCACCATGTTCACATTTTTGTAACCTGAAGAAGTGCAATCAGGGCACAAAAGTCTTGTTTACCATGTGTAAATAAATAAGTTGTCCTTACAGTTTGATATCACTGTTTGATTTATTTTCCAGAAAAATTGAGGTCAATGTTGGGCTATATTTTTCATCAAAAATTCGGGTGGAACCATGCTGTACTTTTTTTCATTCTCGCAGTTTCATACAGTTTAAAGGGGGCACTAAAACGCAAAAACAAGTCCACTTCAAATCACGTTCCACGCTATGTTAATGTCGTATGTGTTATCATAATTCATAACTTTGATTCCGTTGTGAAGCTGCAATAAAAAATATACCGTACTCTTTCTTGCTTCGACGCTAAGCAGTGAACGTCATTTCAGCTCGTGCATCGGTGTTTATAATCCATGGATGCACGTGCCACGCCATGGAGCAGTCCCGGCGAAAAGCATAGTGGGCGCTGTGAAGCCGACCGGCGTTGTTGTCCAAAGCACGTGAAAATAAATGTTGTCAGTGGAACGTTTGTAAGAACTGTTGTACGCTACAATTCAGTGAGTCGGTATTGAAAAATGAAGCAGTGCACATCGTATGCCGCGCATGTACGAAACACTGCGATCACACCTGTTCCAAATGCACACGGCCACGATAGGTAAACGCACGCTTGTCCTGCTGTCTCATTGGATGCCACCAATCGTCGCTTGCTGTGGATACCATTCGTTGCAGCCAAATACGGCTGTGTTTGCACTGTGTTTTTCTGCTAAACGGTAGCGCTGTGTGAAATAATTTTGCTTGTATTATACTAATTGAAACACAGTTTTTCATTTGAGAGAAAGTTGCTTTTGCATTTTAGCGCCCCTTTAACCTTTGATTGATACTCATCACGCAACTTTGTGGATCTGATCCGTTAAGCTATTGGTAAGTGCAGTGTGGTTCTGCTGGTGCCATGATTTGCTAGCAGACCTCTCAGAGGGAGGTATCGCTATAGTCTCTGAAGTGTGACATCAAATTAGTGCTTTTCGAGGAAGCTGCCACCAAAAACATCCCTTATATTTTCTTGTGCACAGAATGTGGAACATCCTGGTAAACACATGAATTAACAATGAAAGATGGAAGTCACTGAAAAGGTTAGCCAGCTGTAGGACTCGAACCCACATCTTCTGGATCACCGTTCCAGTGCTCTACCAACTGAGCTAAGCTATGCCGGTGTTCACACGGGGCAACATTTCCCAGCAACACCAAGCAACTTGAACCAATGTCTTACGAGCAATTTCGAGGCCGCGTTCACGAGTAGCAACTCGGTAGCTCCACCCACAAGCAACCTTACGGCGACCGGAGAGTGTGGCGGGTTTGAATCAAACTGATGGAGTCTTTTCTTTACCTACCGTTTGTCAAGTTTTTTTTTGCGCGAATAGATCATTATTACCTTCTAAAATGGCAACTGACATATTTTCGTGACGTGCGTAAAAAAGAGAAAATTTATTTCTCAGCTGCACCTGCAGGATTTGAACCCATGAGTGCACGAACACAATGCACCACGCCCTCGCGAGCCACGTGACAGTACTCCTCTCACTGATTGGCCAGTGCGCGAGCAACTTTTCAAGTTTTCGGTCGGGGAGCGATTACGAGCAACTCGAGTTGCTGGAGGTTGCCGGTGTCGGCCGACTGCCAGCAACTCCAAAGTTGTTCATAGTTGCTGGAAAAAGTTGCCCCATGTCAACACTGCCTATGCTTTGCATGTATTTGTCCTTTCTACGTGTTCCAACCTCAGAACATCAGTTCTCACATGAATTTCTTGAGCTCCTGCAGCTAGTTAGCTTCCTTAACTTGTGTACTCAGTTTCGATAAGTATATGCATCAATAGCTCCAACAACTTTGAGGAAAGGCCTGTGAAAACTTACAGCAACTGCCGCGATATGAAACTGAAGGTAGCACTACGCACTTCTGAATGCTAGTAATGATATGGTTACCTCTTTTCGCGAAAGTTTGCCAATAAAACCACAAAAATGAATTACCAACTGTGATGTCTTGCTCTCTGTGAGGGATTTGCTGAACTCTTCAAATTCCTCCACACTGTCAAAGGCTCGAGGAACAAGGTTTGGAGCAGTCTCAAGGGCACGGATGCGTTGAGAGCACAGCTCCTGGAGCTGCTCGCTCTGCTGAAGCTGGGTGAGCTGCATCATGTGCAGCAGCCTCACTGCTTGTTTTTGAAGTTCTGTCGAAATGAAGGACAGTGGCACTGTTATTGTCTATTATTTTATTATGGTCAGCTGTGTGCACAGCTGTGGCCAGCAGCGTGCACAGGTTTGTAACACCTATACAGGATGTTTCACGAAAATCCCCCGGCTCAATAATTCGTGAACCGGTGGCACCATCGAAGAAATTTCTTTTTAGTAAAGATAACTGAGCCATCAGCCATGAACTGAGTATTGAGCCGCTCATTTGCATACGTTCACTACTTAAATAACCATGGTATCCTATCAATTTTACTTTGCATGCTTACAGAACCCCTGTTTTACGCATTGGGACCTTCAGCAAAAAATATTCCAAGGAAAAAAACGCGTCAACACTTACTGATTTTTTCAAGTAATTAAGTGGTTTCGGTTTACATATTTCTTGCGCGGAGCACTGCACCAATGAGCTCTTTGGACCAGCTATCCGGCTGTCAATTTCATGTTCAAATGCGTGGTTCACGCACGGGCGCGACGGAAGATTAGGAAAAGCCACAAGAGACCCTTTTGTATTCCTTCCCAAAGCGACTGGTAACCAGCACTGGCAGTTCTGTCCTTCCGTCGGTATGATTGCGTGCTGTTATCATGGGCGATGACAAATGTGCCACGAGCGCTGTGAATTAGTGGGGTAGACTCTTAAAAATTAACTACACCACACAGCACGCTCCTAGCCAACCATCATCCCGAATGACAACGTTTTCGGCCGCTTTGTTGAAAACAGGAGGAAGAGCCTTTTTTTTTTTTTGTCCTTATGTTTGGCAAAATTGGTACAAAATAGGCGCACGCCTCCCATTTTCATGAAATCAACAGATATAACGGTGTGTCCTTGGGGTTAATGGTTCGCTAGGATCATGCTACGGTGGTGAAGTTCATTTTAAGAGTGTAGAGAAGGAGAAGGAACACCAAAGTGTCTCCTGCGGTCTTGTGGCTGTTCCTTATCTTCCGTCACCCCCTTGTGTCAACCAGGTGGGTGAACACGAAATTGACAGTCGGATAGCTGATCCAAAGAGTGCATTGGTACACGAGACAATTGATGTTTTTAGGCTGGAACATGTAAACCAAACCAAACTAATTACTCGGAAAAATCACTTAGAGTCGACGCGTTTTTTTCCTTGGAATATTTTCCGCTGAAGGTCCCAATGCATAAAACAAACGTTCCGTAAACGTGCAAAGTAAAATTTGAAACATGCCATGTTTACATAATTATTGAGCGTATGGAAAAGAGCTGCTCATTACTCAGTTCATAGCCGATGTCCCAAAGATCTTTACCAAAAAGAAATTTCTGCGATGGCAACACCGGTTCACGAATTATTCAGCGGGGGGACGGGGATTTTCGTGAAACACCCTGTATAGTGAGCCAAGAGCAACAGAATGGGAAAAATGAGAACCAGAACAGCAGTGCAATGCTACAGGGCACATCCTTCTGTTCGCAGTGAAGAGCAATATTCCAGTAAGCATGCAGCACTTTGCCTACAGGCTGGGCCTGTCACCCCATACAGTCAAATGTTTTGGTGACAATCATTGCACTATTGCACAGATCCGTTCAAACATATTTGTACTAGCAAAATGAAATTCTTCTGTCAAACAAGTACAGTTAGCAATATGGGCACCTTCAGTGGACAATGTCTTTCTGGGCTGTTTGCTCTCCAGCCTCTGCGGAACAGTGCCTCCTGAGCCAACTGCAACACAAGCAACGCTGTATAATAAAGCAGCAGCACTTCTGACTGTGAAATGAAATCATGCACGTCACCGAGAAGGCTATGTGTACCTGTAAAAGAGTTCTCACGGGAAATGTATGGAATCAGGGGTTCTTCTAAGAGCTCTGTGGGACAGCACAAAAGGAACAACAAAGAAAGTTAGAACTAGAATGCATATATCTTGTGCTCCATACCAAGGAGATCGCTGCAGGAGCTGCCAGGCACTACACTTGAGGTAGGCGAAGTCACATGGCGGCCAGCTAGCAAGTGTTAGTTCCTTAGGCATTGACATACACAATTCACATAGAAGCAAACAAAACTTTTTTTTAAAGCATGATGGTGCGGCTAGTATGTGCTGCGGACATGCAAATGCAACACTTACAGCTGTTTCCTTCAGGAAAGGGCCCTGGGGAGGGGGGAAGGCTGGGTGGAAGGTCATCTGGCTCATCAGTATCTGTGTCAGATTCAGGTGGCAGAATGTGCTTCCGCTTCTTCGTAGGTTGGGAACCTAGAGGAAGAAATGTTATGTAGCTCTTACAGCCTTGCATATTACTGTGCAGTATGCTCCCAGTAATGCTTCTAAAGATACAATAACTTACAGAATACTTAGAACTGCAAAAAAAAGTACAGCCACCAAATGTCAATGCTCCAGTGATATTTGTCAACTAATAGCAGTCACCTGAGCCTGGCAGCTCTGTATAATCATCCACAAGGTGTTGTGGTGGAACCCGCTTTCGTTTTCGACCCTCTGCAGCTGACGAATTGAAGTCTGATGTATACTGTGCTGAGTCAAGCTTGTCGTTTGCCTAATCGTACGTTGCTGAAAAAAAACTTTATATGAATTTTTGTGTCACATGAATGCTCACTTTTCAATAATACACAGTGTAATTTGTTTTAAAAAAGCATTCACACAAGACATAATAAAACTACTCACAAAAGAAACCTTTAATCGCAACTCGAAAGTTGTCCCAGGAAGCAGATGGCTCATCACACTTGATAAGGAGACGCCTTGCCTTATCAGAAGGCACTTTGGGCCACTTACAAATACTGCCCTTCACCCAGGCAGCAGGAACAATTTCAACAAGAGATTTTCCATCCCTGACTTCTTCAAGGAATTCGACAAGCAGAAACATCTGGAAAGAGCCAAACTAATAAGATACCCACTACCTAGTCACTGTTTGGCAGCTTTCCTCAAACAAAGAATAAGAAATGTTGCAACACAGTGCATGAAAAAATTATTCACAAACTGCAGTCTTTCTTCAAAATGGTGTGGATGCATCATGTCCCCCATTACTAATTAGAGTTCTCATGATGTAACAGCGGAATGACAACATGTTTGTCACGAAATGGAATCATCATCATCTTTCGCAGGCTTCTTGTCTGCCAATACCTCAAAGGCGACAGCTGTGACACAACGTAGGTGACTATGTGTGATGACGGAAATGAGTGCACATAGAAATCATCTGTCACATGGAATTTTCTTCCAGATTTCATTTGTTGCTCGTAACTTTGCAAACTTTGAAATCACCACAATGTCGCCAGAGATTTCGCAGCAGTTGTCTCCCTCTTTTGTACTGAGAACAAACAGCGGGGTCTTCATCATTTTATATTCAGGTGCACCACATTCAGGCACAAGTGGGCCTCCCGAGTGGGGGCGACAGAAAATCGTTTCTGCTGGCTGCTCTTTCACAGAGGCAAAAGCACATTCTCTTTCTGCCATACGGTTGAACAGCTGCTCGAGAGCACAATGCCTTTTCCGCAACTGGTGCTTTAAGAATTGCATATTATTCTCAAAAGCAAATGCGCTGAACGCATCCAGTGGGCCTTTGTTTTTGACATCTTGAGCCAAGTGTATCAAGCAGTGGACGTTATAAGACACGTGGTGATCGCCATATAGCTTTGCGAAAGTAGACACAAAGTATCGTAGCAGCGCATCACAGTAGTCTGCATATCTTAGGCACAAAGCTTTGTTGGTCAGCAGGTACACAGAACAGTGAAGAGTTAAGAAGTGTGCATAGAGAGTTGTGCTTAAGCAGGTCTTCAGAACAACAGGTCCTGTGTATAGAAGTAGGAGACGGAACTCGGTGGCCTTCCACAGGTCGAGTTCTACTAAGGAGCGTGGCTTCCTTGCGAACTCTTGTGGTATCTCATTCCGAAGGGAGACATTTAACTCTGAGAGCTTGTTCCTGTCTACTGGCCCCAGCGCACATTTTGGCCCATGAACCCAAAGATTCAACAGCTTTCTCATGACTCCCAGAGAGAGGAGATGCATGTAATCCACTGGAGCTACAGCGATACAGTCAATGCGAAGATCCGCAAGAATTGTTGTCCCCCGATGGTGATCATCATCCTGCTGTTCCCGAAAGGTGGAATCTGTACGCAGCGGTGCATCATTTCTCAAGAAGCAAATGCTACCTTCCTTGTAATCACCCTCAACAGTGCATTTCGGACACCCGGACCGTGCATTGTGAGACTTAATTGAAAACACAAATGATCGTGCAGGTGCATCGCAAACTATGCTCTTAAGTACAACGCTATGGTGTGAACCATTAAGGGTAATGCCCTCCTCCTGCAGCTCCTTCAGATCACGCACGAGTGGTGCCAGAAACTCGTTAGCTGATGTAGGCTTCTCGTCGCCTGAGTACACTCCTGCCAAAAATATTTGGCGGTTGTTTCCGACTTTCGCCAAGCACTGAATGGGCCACAGCTGACTCCGTGAACTCTTACTAATTGGGAGCCCGTCAATGTTTATGATAATGGGAATAACTGGCGGCACATCAGCCACCTTATCCAGAACTGTGTGAAGGCATGCTGATACACCAAAATGGCAGTACCTGCCCTTTCCCATGGAAATCATTCGTGTTCCAGTGGAGCGTGGAGTTCGTAAAAGCGCTCGAGCGTCTGCAGGTAAGTCCGAGTGGGATGGGTGCGTCCGTAAAAGCTTCAAAAGCGAGCTAACATCAGAGTGCGTCACACTGCGAGTGACAGCCCAAACGCGAAGTCCTTCGAGCAGGCTGTTGTCCGAGTACGACTGACCGTGTGAGACGCTGGATGTGCTGGCATCGGTACGCTTTGCGCAGCCAGGTGACAGCTCCGAGTTGTCTGACCTGGCCACTGCGATCTGCCTACGTTCGATCACGTCAGCTGGTGAAAAAGTGGTGACATCATCATCACTTGAAGACACACTAGAATAAACTGGATCATTGTCTTGAGATTCGCCAACAGATGTACAGTTCACATCAGCGTCTATCGCAGGCGTATCACAGTGCGTCGACGTTGTTGGAGAGGCGTCATTACCAAAAACAGCAAACCAACGTTCGCTCTGCCGATGTGCTGCATTATACGAATAACGCTTGTCCCTCGCTTTAGGCATTTTACGGCGGCAACATCACACAAAACATGAACTGCTTAGACCAGCTTCTGCTCACACTATGCTCGCGTCTCCCAGTTTCGAAAGTGCCCCGCATGCAGTGTACACTACTAGTTCTGCAAACAAATCACCTGCAAAACAGTCCGTAACTACACAAGCAAACCCACAAATGTAATACCTCACGATGATATCCTTTTAGTTTTCGTCGTTTGGCTTGCAGTAATATATTCGTTTCAAAACGGTGGAAAAAACAGGGCGGCAAAAATGACGTTGGATGATGACGATGATGACGGCCGCCGTGTCGATGCCCGTGCTAATGATGTTACAACGAGGGCTGCGCAACAGTTAAAAATTCGGTGTGTTGTCAAAGTTCAAAAGGCAAACGCAGAAATCATTGTTCAGCGCTCAAACATGTGAGAAAATGCAATTCGTTTGAAACGTATCGGAAACGATGATGCCCTGGAAATAGTTTTGCCAAGAGTTCTCCGCTCACGAAACAAAATGCCTGTGCTGTAGCAGAAAAACAGTTTAAAACGGGCTGTCAGGGATATGTTGACGCGTTCGTAAGCGTTAATGTACACTTAGGAATTCTGTTCCACTAGGGGTGCCGTGGTGCTACGAGCATGCTTCAAAGATGGCGATCTACAGTGAGGAGCAAGGTGAGGAGTGATGCTCTTCACCATGAAGTAGCAACTTTTCATAACTAAAATAAAAGAACTGGAAGCGTTTCATGCAGCAGCTGAAGGTGACCGTGCGAAATATATCTCAGTATTTTGAGTAGGGAGCATAAACTATTTTCCTTGCTGTCTTATTTGTAACATAAATTGTTCATGATGATCGCGCCGTGCTAGCAATATTTGCGAGCGCTATCGAATTATGGATTCTGCTCTGGAAAACATCTCTTAATGTTCTACATTTCATGCACGCTTGAAAGTACACACTTTCTAATGTCTGCCAAAAATTACTTTTGTTCGAGCTCGTACGGAAACCCAACAAAATGTGCAATTGTGTGATAAAAAACAAGAATGCTTGAACGATGCGTGGCTCACTTTTGACTTTCCCGATTTCAGGGGTGTTTGACGTTGAAGGACGAATTCTGGGAGCTGAGTCGTGTTGCCTGGGGCTGTCGTGAAGTGGATGAACAGTACAACTGATACTGGCATATATAGCCCAAAGAAAGGTTTAGCTGAATTCTCTGACTGTGATTGTATGATAGGAAATGCATCGCTGGGGCTGAACACCTCTGATTGGCTGCTGACGTGTCAGCTACAATCAGTGGCCAAGAGGACATAACGTTGCATCGTTATACTTTTCTAGTCCACAGGGTGAAAATCCCACACAGAGACCCAGTGGGATAAACACAATGTTACTATGCTTCATGGCGTCACCAGTGCAAAGGATTCCTTCATGCAATTTCCAAGATATAAGTTCTGAAGCGTTAGTGAATTATATGCAGCATGCCATGAAAAATTGTGCAATAATTGAACCTCTGTGTGCAATACAGGGATAAGTCAGCTCATCTCCTTTTGAGTATATGTGACGCATTGACATCTACATACCTCATATGTCATATGAAAGAAAATTTTGGACTGTATTGCAATGTTTCGACTCACAGGAGGGTGTAAAGTACAGGAATTGTATGTATGCCGTCCTTGGGAGGGACAGCCAGATATGAAGCCAGTTTTCTATGCACTCATACAAATGGTGTAGCTTATCTTGCTATGATGCGGAATGGACTTCGACTTGAAAAATATATTCTCCCTACCTGATGTGACTGTGTCAGCAGTGCCACTGAGCGTTGTAATATGAAGAAATGTGCGCACTAAGCTAATACATCATATTATGCTTGTCATCTGGACATTATTTTCAAGATTGAACTCGTTTAGCAGTGCGGTAAGCCCACTCCACTTCACACTCATGACTTCACCCCACCTTGCATTACCATCGTTCAAGCATCAAATCTGGCTCGTGAAAACTGATTGTTTCTACACAGTATTCTTGTGCATGCGGTGTTACGTTGAAAGATGGGATATGTCATGTTCCTGAAATTAGTTCAATTTGTGCTAAGTCACACCCAAAATCCATGCGAACAGGACATGCATGTAGAATAACCACATACATATATGTCACACATTTTGCATTTCCATTATTCAAGGAATCCCAGCTATAATTACTTTGTCACTTTAAGTTTTTACTGTTTGGGATTTTTAGACTTACCCCCTTATTGCATACAGAAGTTTAATTGATTTCCTTGTGTTAAGGTATATGCTGCACTTAGCACACATTGGAACTGCATTGAAAGCTTGTCACATTGTTGATTATTTTTAACGTACCTGCGCTTTCCTCATTTCATGAAAAAAGTTTGCTAGGCAAAGGTGCGTGTTGACAAAATCGTCTCGGATGCCTCTCATTACTGGCAGCTTCCAATTTTTGTCTTTGCCCTATTAATAGTTAGTAAAATAAATGTTGGATTGGTTATGAAAAATAGTTACGCAAATTATTGCCCACCACGTTGAGAGGTATTAGCCATGGAATATAGTAGGGTGGTATCAGGGTCGGATCTAGGTCTGCTGTGGACACGTGCCACGTGCATGCTGGGATTGGTCCACTGAACCCTATATTCAAGTCTGGAATTGAGGGGGGTCCGGACCCCTGGACCTACAGATCCGCGCCTGGGTGCTATGCCTCGACAACCCTTCAAAGGTTTCTCCTGCCTGGGACACTGCTTTGTCGTTTAGTTTGTGACACATTTTTTCTGAGATACCTTGTATATTGTGATGAAACCCTCTTAACAATTATTTTATACTGTGTATGGATGAGTGCATGTGCGAACTAAATTTTGGGTTATCCGGTACGCATCGGTAAGTTAGCTTGAGGTATGAAAGGTCGCAGGGCTGTGACAAAGTATTCAGTACCTTTTGACTGAGCCGACACATTTTATAAATATTTATAGTGCAATCAGCTGCAACAAATGAATATAAAAATGCACATAATTTTCTTATTGTGACACATTCGAAAAGCACCCTGTAAGGCTGCCAGAAAACAAACTTGCACTGGAATCCTGGCTCTGTAAAATAAATGACAATTCACATGATGTGTGTCTTACTGTTTCCTGGGTAATTAATACACATGTAGGTATTCATTTGGATATTTCCAAAAAGCAAGAATAGCAAACTCTACGCAACCATTTTGCTCCGTTTAAACTGAAAAATATTGTATCGGGAACGTGCCTCATTGTCTCTACGTCTAATTCCACTGGGATGGTACGTACACAAGTAAAAAGTATCAGAAAGAGCACAGAAAGTGACACCTACACCTCACCTTACAAATATATTATGTCCTGATGAGAATGTCAAAATACAATCCCGAGGATGTCACGCTATTGACAGCCTTTGTGACACTGCCTATGGATGTCCTAATGATGTTTAAATAGGACGAGGACGTCTGGACCAGATGAGGACGTCCATGGGCTGTTTATGGTTTATTGGGTGATCGGCAATTTTTCTCTGGTATTGCACGCGACTTTACAGGGGTTGCACAGTGTCGCGATATAATTCGTCGCACCCGCAGTGCAATGCTTCGAATGATCATCATGCCAGACACGAGGTAGGTCTTTCGCGAATTCCCGTTTACAGTATGCACAGTGGGTGGCAGCTCTATGCTTGGCTTGTTGTTCATCGCTCAGCACCATTGCAGCGGGGCACACACGTTCAAGGCAATCATTTCTTCACGCATTTCCATGGCGCCTTCACACACTGCTTTGCCGCATCTTCCCCATGGTGTGTTCTAATGCGCATCACCTTTGAGTCATGGGTACGCACAAGCACAGCACAGAAGCTAGAGCTGATGTGAAGTTGCATGCCAACACCACTGGGTGCGAGTACGGTCTCAGTGTCCAACGCAACGACGTAGTTCTACTGCTGCATGTACTGTATTTTAGTAATCCCTACAAAATGTTTTCCCGGCTCGCAAAATGCCAACAGAATTTCGTTCACGTCCGTGCAAAGGCGTCGATGTTTCGCCATGCTCTCTTCCTTCACGAAAGAGCGTGTGCAGCATTCGCATAAGAAATGGTTACTTCTTGTTGTCAACAAGCGTTCGAGGGACTTAATTCAAAAAAAAATAAAAAAAATGCTCATCTATTTCCAACAAGTGAATTTTCTTTTCCCATTCTAGTTTTGGGGGTCGCAAGACATGTACTCCCTGATAGACGTACGCGTACACGTACACGTCAAGATCAGAGAAGGATACAGGGAGGTGACTAGGCCACCAGTACTCTGTTGCATAATTTTAATATTTTTACGTCGGTTCCTTTCCTGCGGGTGCAAGAGGGCGTGCGAATTGTATTTAAAGCACTCGCCCTCGGTAAAGGGACATTCGTTAACACGTTTCTGTGTTTAGCCAAATTAGTGGGAAGTACCCCATTGCACCCGATTTTTCTCCTATTTTTTCCTTCCGATTTCTTTCCTTCTTTAATTATTATAGTTTCTTTTTATTTATTTACTATTATTTTTTATTTCTGGAATAGCAGGCCAACGTCCCGTTTGGCTGACCTTTCCCCGGTTTTTTTTTTTCCTTTTCGTCTAATAAATATATCCCCCCCCCGAATTTTGTAGTTTTCAATGCGGAAATACACATTTAACTTTTTGGGCGTCACTGGGTACAAACACACTGCCCTCGCGCTAGTAATTTTTAATGCGCCCGGTGGACTCCTGAATCACATCCATCAAAGTATTTGCGATAGCTCCGTCACTGTGGACTTCGCGAGCAAGCGCCATAAAGTGAGCTATGTGCGGTTACATCCCCTCGATTTTCTTTCACCATTAGAACGTCAGAACAAATGCAAAACTTAAAGGGTATTCTTTGCGCTCGCAAAATAGCAATTATATTGTGGAGGTGGTTCATTAAATATTGTCGCAAGTCCTCTACTCCCTCATCGTGAACAGATGCCAATAGCACAGACGCTTTGACGATACCTCGAAATGCGCTATCAGTTTGAAAGAAAGGCAGGAAGGAAATGTCCACATAGGGATGTGATCGCTAGACGTGAGCATGCAATGTGCCAGGTGAAATGTGTGGAGAATATGATGAATTCTCTTCCAATGGCTCATCATCCCTGATATCATGAGGAACAAAAAAGCAGAACACGCATCCAGGCACCGAAAAAAACAAGAAGAAAGACTAAGAAAACGTGCACCACAGAGCGTCGATGAAAAATACTTACTTTTGACGCGAGCTCCGCACACTCCCGAAGCGATGCGAAGACTGCTGCCTCTTTACACATCCTCCCCACTTATATACGGGACATCGCTGCATGCCCCAACATGCACGGGTGCGAGGAGTCGTCATAGCCTAAAAATAACTTGCTCTGCATATTCAAGGTCGCAGCTTACCCTTGGCTTCACGTAATGCTTCGTCCGCCTACACAATTGCCGCACCTCAGCGCAAAGTTCGCTCTCATCACATGTCATTCCGATATGCAAGTTGCTTCCATGAGCATGCACACAACCATCAATTTTTCTTCACAGTGGCTGTGGAATTTCAATAATATTACTTAAATGATACAACTTGCAGTGAAATGCAGATTCATCTCAGACAGGAATTTCTACCCTCAGCGTTAAACCCTCAGATACCAGTATTTCTGCTCGAATAGCAAAATAGGTATGACTTCAAAGATTAAACACATCCTAACAAACTACCATCAGCTAACAAAACACCCATTTCTGCTACCATATAATTCTTGCATAATGCTACATGCACAGCCGCATCGTCCCTGCGTAAAGAAACCACAGGGCAAGGGTACACAAATTCACTTAAGCGAGGAGGGAAAAGGCTTAAGACCTCAGGAATAATCGCAGAGTCACCACACATCGCTACGCGGCTAACACAAGATAACAACAAGATACTAGCGGCGGGTAAAATTGTAACACTGCTAAACAAGCCCCAACATGCCATGATGACGTCACAAACCATGAAAAAAGCACACACGCGCGCGCACACAGCAGCTCAGGAATGCACAAGGAGAGGTGCTTTATTGGAATCTCTACTCCTGGCTCAGACACCAACGTTTCTGCTCAAATACCCATAACCGGAAGATCAAGCACTGCTTACTTCATCAATATATGGAGCACCCAACAAAATCTAACAAAACAAACAAACAAACAAACAAACAAACAAACAAACAAAAACAATCAAACCCACTTTCCGTGATAGAACACTATTCAGCTTTACCAAGTGATTTTCTTCTGCTTTAGCAGTGAAAGAAGAAAAGAGCCATGAAAAATTACACGTACTTTTGCTTGAATAGCTATAACTGCAAAAAAAAAGAAGATAAAAAGTAAACGAAGCACATGCTAATAAACGGAGAAATAGGCACTCATTTCTGCTATCAGATAATTATTGCATAATGCTACATACACAGTCGCGTTGTCGCTGTGTAAAGAAAGCACAGGACAAGGGTACACAAATCGAATTGGGAAAATCACTTCTACTCGCGCAGCATAATACGATATACGCTGATTTTTTTTATGGGTGAAAATTGCAATAAGAAGCCACTGCTATGCAAGTGCAACAACCCTTATTTTTAAACCAACATTTCATGCAATTCCACATAAATTTATCACTCGAGTCACACGAAAAGGCATACACAATGTACTTACTGCTTGAGTGGGGTCACAGTTGCACACACACACACACACACACAACACAGACACAACGAGCGACAGTGAAAAATAAGGAATTACACGCACTTCTGCTCGAATAGCAAAGTGTCAAGCATGACAAAAACGCATTTTCTACCACCAGAAAATTATTAAACTGAATAATACAATATTCGCAAAAATTAAGCTTGTATGGCAAAAACACAACTGAGCTACACATGATATATGCTTTCTCCAAGCAGCATGCTCTATTCTTATCGAATCGCTCACGCCTGTATAACAAATTCATAAAGCAAACGTGAATGGGTGTGTTCCTCAGGTCGTGTGTTTGCCTCACAAGCTTAATTTTTGCGAATATTGTATTATTATGTTTAATAATTTTCTGGTGGTAGAAAATGCGTTTTGTCATGCTTGACACTTTGCGCAGAAGTGCGTGTTATTTTTTATTTTTCACCGTCGCTCGTTGTGTGTGTGTGTGCAACTGTGACCCCACTTAAGCAGTAAGTACACTGTGTATGCCTTTTCGTGTGACTCGAGTGATAAATTGATGTGGCATTGCATGAAATGTTGGTTTAAAAATAAGGGTTGTTGCACTTGCATAGCAGTGGCTTCTTATTGCAATTTTCACTCGTAAAAAAATCATCGTATATCGTATTATGCTGCGCGAGTAGAAGTGATTTTCGGAATTCGATTTCTGTACCCCTGTCCTGTGCTTTCTTTACACAGGGACAACGCGACTGTGTATGTATCATTATGCAATAATTATCTGATAGCAGAAATGAGTGCCTTTTTCTCCGTTTATTAGCACGTGCTTCGTTTCTTTCTTTTTTTTTCGCAGTTATAGCTATTCAAGCAAAATTACGTGTAATTTTTCATGGCTCTTTTCTTCTTTCACTGCTAAAGCAGAAGAAAATCGCTTGGTAAAGCTGAATAATGTTCTATCACGGAAAGTGGGTTTGATTGTTTTTTTTTTGTTAGATTTTGTTCGGTGCTCGATATATTGATGAAGTAAGCAGCACTTAATCTAGCAGTTCTGGGTATTTGACCAGAAATGTTGGTGTCTGAGCCAGGAGTAGAGATTCCAATAAAGCACCTCTCCTTGTGCATTCCTGAGCTGCTGTGTTGCCAAGCGTGTGTGCTTTTTCCCTGCTTTGTGACGTCATCATGGCATATTGGGGCTTGTTTAGCAGTGTTACAATTTTACCCGTCGCTAGTATCTTGTTGTTACCTTGTGTTAGCCTCGTAGCAATGTGCGGTAACTCTGCGATTATTCCTGAGGTCTTAAGCCTTTTCCCTCATCGCTTAAGTGAATTTGTGTACCCTTGTCCTGTGGTTTCTTTACGCAGGGCTGCGCATGTAGCATTATGCAAGAATTACCTGATAGCAGAAATGGGTGTTTTGTTAGTTGATGGTAGTTTGTTAGCATGTGTTTAATTTTTGAAGTCATAGCTATTTCGCTATTCGAGCAGAAATGCTGGTATCTGAGGGTTTAACGCTGAGGATAGAAATTCCTGTCTGAGATGAATCTGCATTTCACTGCAATTTGTTTCATTTAAGTAATATTATTGAAATTCCACAGCCACTGTGAAGAAAAAGGGATTGTTGTGTGCATGCTCATGGAAGCAACTTGCATATCGGAATGACATGTGATGAGAGCGAACTTTGCGCTCAGGTGCGGCAATGGTGTAGGCGGGCGGAGCATTCGTGAAGCCAAGGGCAAGCTGCGACCTTGAACATGCAGAGCAAGTTATTTTTAGGCTATGACGACTCCTCGCACCCGAGCATGTTGGGGCATGCAGCGAGGTCGCCGCTATACAGTGTGTCCCAGAAAACGTGTCATTGAATTATAATATAAAAACTACACCACCTAGAGTCATGCGGTCAATGGCATTTGTTCTTACTGGGTTTTTGCCACCTCCTCATGTGAATGTCGTGTAACGTAAGCTTAATTATGTAAATTTTTGCGACCTTAAGTCGGAAATTTGCCTAGTAAATGTCACTTTTTTACCCCACCAATGTGAAGAGCGTGTCTAATTTAGTCAAATTAATGATAATTGACAGGGATATTCAGGAGCTATCCCATCGAAAAAAATAGCCGAACATCATGCTCAAACGGAGGTCGCACAGAATAGCGCATGAATTTTTCAGCGCAATCTTTGTCAGTCCGACGAAAGGAGGTTGGAAACCCATCCCTCCCCGACATCGCAGAAAGAGATAAAACAGGCACGGCTTATCACGTCCGACTTTCGCTGGAATAATGCTTTCCCTCTCCCAATTTTAGGAACTGTTACTTTTTCTACTATCACTCTGTGGGCTGGCTTCCGAACCTCCTTTCGTCGCACTGAGAGCGATTGCGCTCAAAAAGTCAACGCGCGCTATGGTCCGGTGCTCCGAAAAGTATGATATTCGGCTATTTTTTCGGATGGGATAGCTGAATATCACTGTGAATTATCATGAATTTGAGTGAATTCGGCACGCTCTTCATATTGGTGGGGTAAAAAAGTGACCTTTACTTGGCAAATTTCCGAGTTGAGTTCGCAAATATTTACATAATTAAACTTGGAGTACATGAAATTCACATTAGGAGGTGGCAAAAACCTAATAAGAGCAAATGCTCTTGACCTCATGATTCTAGGTGGCGTAGTTTTTTAATTATAATTCAACGACACGTTTTCTGGGACACCCTGTATAAGTGGCGAGGATGCGTAAAGAGGCAGGGGTCTTCGCGTTGCTTCGGGAGTGTGCAGAGCTCGCTTCAAATGTAAGTATTTTTCATCCACGCTCTGTGGTTCACGTTTCCTTAGTGTTTCTTCTTTTTTTCCAGTGCCTAGATGCGTGTTCTGCTTTTTTGATCCTCATGATATCAGGGATGATGAGCCATTGGAAGAGAATTCACCATCTTCTCCAGACATTTCACCTGGCACATTGCATGCACACGTCGAGCGATCACATCCCTATGTGGACATTTCCTTCCTGCCTTTCTTTCAAACTGATAGCGCATTTTGAGGTATCGTCAAAGCGTTTGTGCTATTGGCATCTGTTCACGATCAGGGAGTAGAGGACTTGCGACAATATTTACTGAACCACCTCCACAATATAATTGCTATTTTGTGAGCGCAAAGAATACCCTCTAGGTTTTGCATTTGTGCTGACGTTCTAATAATGAAAGAAAATCGAGGGGATGTAACCGCTCATTTTATGGCGCTTGCTCGCGAAGTCCACAGCGACGGAGCTATCGCAAATACTTTGATGGATGTGATTCAGGAATCCACCAGGCGCATTGAAAATTACCAGCGCGTGGGTACTAGGTTTGTATCCACTGACGTCCAAAAAGTTCAAATGTGTATTCCAGCTGCGAAAACTAAAAAATTCGGGTGCAATGGGGTACTTCCCTCTAATTTGGCTAAACGCAGTAACGTGTTAACGAATGTCCCTTTACGAGAGCGTAAGGAGGGCGAGTGCTTTAAATACAATACGCTCGCCCTCTTGCACCCGCATGAAAGGAACCGATGGAAAAAATATGAAAATTATGCAACAGAGTACTGGTGGCCTAGTCACCTCCCTGTATCCTTCTCTGATCTTGACGAATTCGAAAACCAAAACAAGATTTCCGTGTACGCGTACGTCTATCAGGGAGTACATGTCTTGCGACCCCCAAAACTAGAATGGGAAAAGAAAATTCACTTGTTGGAAATAGATGAGCATTTCTTTTTTTTTTTTTTTGAATTAAGTCCCTCGAACGCTTGTTGACAACAAGAAGTAACCATTTCGTATGCGAACGCTGCACACGTTCTTTCGTGAAGGAAGAGAGCATGGCGAAACGTCGACGGCTTTGCACGGACATGAACGAAATCCTGTTGGAATTTTGTGAGCCCGGAAAAAAAATTGTAGAGTTTACTAAAATACAGTACATGCAGCAGTACAACTACGTCGTTGTGTTGCACACTGAGAGCGTACCTGCGCCCAGTGGTGTTGGCATGCAACGTCACATTACCTCTAGCTTCTGTGCTGTGCTCGTGCGTACCCATGACTCAAAGGTGATGCGCATTAGAACACACCATGGGGAAGATGCGGCAAAGCAGTGTATGAAGGCCATCATGGAAATGCGTGATGAAATGATTGCCTTGAACGCCTGCCCCACTGCAATGGTGCTGAGCGGTGAACAACAAGCCAAGCACAGAGCTGCCACCCACTGTGCATACTGTAAACGGGAATTCGCGAAAGACCTACCTCGTGTCCGGCATCATGATCATTCGAAGCATTGTACTGCGGGTGAGACAAATTATATCGCGACACTGTGCAACCCCTGTAACGTCGCGTGCACTACCAGAGAAAAATTGCCAATCATGGTCCACAATTTGTCTTATGATCTGACTGGACTGTTACGGGAATTTCACGTTCTCCGACCTACCTTCATTGTGGCCAGCTCCATCTAAAAAATTTGTTCTTTCGAAATTGGTACCTTCCTCTTCAGAGATACCATGCAGTACCTAAATTCGTCATTTGGGGAGCTTGTGGAAACCGTCAAATCCATGGGGGGTGCAGAGGCGTTCCAATGCTTGAAGCAGGTGTTTGGAGACGACTACAAAATTTTGCTTCGTAAAGGTGTGTTTGTGGAGCGAAGTAAACGAGGTGTTCACACCACAATTTGCGGGAAAGAACTGAGGGTTTATTCCAGTGGCGGTTGCCACCAAAAACGAAAGTGGAAAAACGTGCAGCGTGCAGGCCGCGGCTTAACGATGGCGATGTGGGCTGCTACACTGCCTCCCCCCCAGACTCCGAGAGGAGCGGTCAGCGCGAAAGGAAGGTCGAGGCGACAGTGGCGGCGGTGGCGTCGGACATGGGGGCCGCTTCTGGCCATCTGGTAAAAGGATCGACGGCAGTTAGGAGGTATCGATGTCCAGCAGAGATGGGGAGGGGTCCGACTATGTCAATGTGGACATGTTCGAAGCGGGAGTCCGGGGGCAGGAAACGTCCCAGTGGTGCAGATGTGTGCCGCGTGATCTTTGACACGCGGAACAGGCGGTTACCCAAGATCGGATATCTGCGCGCATCTTCGGCCATACAAAGCGGGTAGCAATCAGTCGCTGTGTTGGGCGCGCTCCTGGGTGCGATAGGCCATGTAGTGAGTCGAAAACTGCGCGGCGGAGGTCGGGTGGCACGTAAGGACGAGGTGGAGTGGTGCTGGTGTCACAGGAGAGTAGAAGGTCTGTGCCGGGAACGGGAAAGTCGTCAAGACGCAGAGATGTTGTCGAGCTACGCAGGGCCTCAAGCTCGGGGTCATTGTGCTGGGCGCGGGCTAGAGCTTCTGACGATAGCGTCTGGACGGTGGCTACGCGACTCAGGGCGTCTGCTGGACCATTTTCCGATCCGGAGACGTGCTCAATGCGAGAGGTAAATTCGGCTAGAAAAGCGAGGTGGCGCGTCTCACGAGGAGAATAGCGGCTGCTGGCCGATCGCAGGGCGTATGTCAACGGCTTATGATCAGTTAGAATGGTGAAATCCCGGCCTTCCAGGAAGTACCGGAAGTGCTTGACTGCGAGGTAAGCGGCTAAGAGCTCCCTGCCGAAAGTGCTATACCGCGTCTCCGCGGGCTTCAGGGCCTTTGAGAAGAAAGCAAGAGGTCGCGAGCCTGTTCCGACGTGCTGCTGCAGCACGGCGCCGACAGCTGTTGCGGAGGCGTCGACCATAAGTGCGGTGGCTGCATCGGGCGTGGGATGGGCCAGAAGGGTTACCGATGACAGCAGCGACTTGATGGACGTGAAGGCGTCAGAAGCAGCGTCGGTCCAAGAGAGCGGAAAGGAAGTGTCCCGGGACTTCCGCTTGCGGCTCGTGCGACCGCGGGAAACGTGGTCTTGGGACAGCATTTCTTCGAGGGGGCGCAGCGTGTGGGCACAGTGTGGGACGAATCGCCGATAAAAGTTGACGAGTCCTAAGAAACGCCGGAGCTGGCGCACGGGCTGAGGTTGAGGAAAATCGAGGATGGGGGCGATCTTCTGCGGAAGCGGAGATATGCCCTCGGCAGAGACAGTGTGACCGAGGAACTCTAGAGATGGTACTCCGAACTCGCACTTCGCGACGTTGACGATGATCCCGTGTGCAGCAAGCCGTGAGAAAAGGAGCCGGAGGTGTTCGATGTGCTCGGCAGGGTCTCGACTGGCGACAAGGATATCGTCTATGTACGCGAAGACGAACGGCAGGCCTCTGGTAACGGTGTCTATGAACCTTTGAAATGTTTGGGCGGCGTTCCGAAGGCCGAACGGCATGCGGACGAATTCGAAGAGGCCGAACGGGGTGGTAATGGCCGTTTTCGGCACGTCTTCAGCGGCGACGGGTATCTGATGGTAGGCCCTCGTAAGGTCAATTTTCGAAAAGGTTCTCATGCCGTGGAGGTTGCCGGTGAAGTCTTGAAGACGCGGGAGGGGATAGCGGTCAGGAATGGTAACTAGGTTTAGGGCGCGATAGTCACCACAAGGCCTCCAGTCCCCGGTCTTTTTGGGGACCATATGGAGAGCCGAGGACCAGTTGGCGGAAGAAGGGCGAGCGATGCCGATCTCCAGCATGTGCTGAAACTCGGCCCTGGCAATCTTCATTTTCTCAGGTGCCAAGGGGCGTGGTCGAGAGAACACTGGTGGGCCGTTCGTCACTATGTGGTGCACAACCTCGTGGCTCACGGGCTTCGTCCAGTCCGGAGACTGCGTGAGCGATCGGTACTCGCGGAGAAGTGCAGCATAGGGAGCAGGAACGGCTGGAAGGGATGTTCCGCAGAGGTCGCGACAAGGTTGTGCGGCAGATATGGCGTGAAAGTGAAGGTGGGTGTTGTCATCGACGAGAAGGCGGCGGGAAACGTTCACAGAAAGGCCGAAGTGATGAAGAAAATCCGCGCCGAGTATCGGCTGTGAGACGCTAGCGACGAGAAACACCCAGGGGAAGACTCTTCGTAAACCGAGGTTAACGTTGAGGAGCTGTTCTTTGTAGACCGGTATGGTAGTGTTATTAACGGCCATCAAGTGAAACAGCGGCTCACGACGACGCTCATTAAGGGATGCGGGCAAGACGCTAACAGCGGCCCCGGTGTCGACAAGGAACCTAGTTTTGGTGGAACGGTCGACAACGAAGAATAGGCGACTTGCAGTTTGAGGAGGGGAAACGCCGGCCGCCATCAACGGTTCCCGGGTGAGTTTCCCGGCCAGCCGCAAGGGCGCGTACATCGCTGAGCGGCGTCGCCGAAGCGCTCATGGTACCAACAAGGTGGTGGGTTGGAGTCGTCGAACGGAGACTGGCTTCGGCCGTCTTGTCTTCGCGGAGAGTGGCGGAAACGACGGGAGCGGCTTGATCTTCTGGGAGACCGGCGACGGCTATCGGGGTAGCGCAGGGCAGCGACAGTCTCGGAGAGGCGTTGGATATCCGCTCTCACGGCAGCCATGTCGCTCGTACTCGCAAAGGCGGCAGGTGAAAGCGGCGGCACCGTGCCCTGCTGCAGAAGGCCTGAAGAGGAAGTAGGGTGGTTATGGCCGACGGCGCTTATGCTTGCTGCAGGGGAAGCGACCTCCATGACGGCCAAGTCACAAAGTGGCAAGCTGGCGGCTGTAGTGAGAACCATCTGTACGGTTGGGGGTAGCCGTTGCAAAAATAGCTCGCGAAGCAGTGGTTCGTCGAAAGAGGCTGAGCGATCCGCCAGGAGAGCCTGCATGGCGCGAAGTAGCTGCGAAGGTCGTCGGTCACCGAGTTCTTCGGCATTCAAGAGCTGCTGCAGGCGCTTCCGCTCTGACATCATAGTCCGCTGGAGAACAGCAGTGCGCAACTGGTCGTAGGGCGCCTGAGGTGGAGGGCTTGCTATTAAGTCGGCAACGTCCATGGCTATCTCTGGTGGTAGGGAAGAGACGATGTGCCGGTACTTGGTGAGTTGGGAAGTAATTCCAGCGAGCAGGAACTGGGCTTCGACCTGCTGGAACCAGACGTGGGGTCCTCGATGCCAAAATGGCGGCAATCGAACAGCGACGTGGGACATGGGAGGCATCGCAGTAGCAGCGGGGGCGGTTGCGCCAGGCGGAGGGTGTTGCTGGTCGCCAGCAGGGTTCATAGCAGCGGTGTTCTTCTCCGGGTCACCAGAAATTGTGGAGCGAAGTAAACGAGGTGTTCACACCACAATTTGCGGGAAAGAACTGAGGGTTTATTCCAGTGGCGGTTGCCACCAAAAACGAAAGTGGAAAAACGTGCAGCGTGCAGGCCGCGGCTTAACGATGGCGATGTGGGCTGCTACATGTTCCCTTCCAGTTACCTTAGTTCTTTTGCAGTGTATGTACGGCGAGTTGAGTCTCCCAGAAAAATCCGCGTTTCGAAATGATCTAACTGGGGAAGATGTAAGGGGCGAGGACTACCAGTACGCTGTGCATGTATTTGAAAATTTGGGTGCTCGAGTTTACGGGATTATAACACATTGTACCTCAAAACGGATGCCCTATTACATGCAGATAAAATGCAGCACCTCCGACGCCAGAGCTACGGCACACGCGGATTGGAATTTATTGCGTTTCTCTGGCATCCTATTCGTGGCAATGCGCATTAAATTATACAAATGCAAAATTTGAATTGATTACCGATGAGGAAATGTACAGAACCATCAAATCGAGCGTTAGAGGCGGGCTCTGTCAGGCGAGCAGGCATCATTTATGCGCCAATAACCCTCTGTGTAGTGGCTATGATCCCGATAAAGAGGAGGTGTACCCCCCCCCCCCCCATATCATACATAGATTGCAAAAATCTTTACGGATTCAGTATGATAAAGCACCGCCCTGTCGGTGATTTCGAATGGGTCGAGGATTTTAGCTCCGTGGATTTTATGAGTCACCCCACGGATTTGGAGGTGGGGTATGTGTACGTATTGCCACGAATCATCATCGCGAGACTTCCAGGGCAGGCACGAAATGGTACATCTCATCCCGGCGCATGCTGAAGAAGAAGCAAGAAGCTTCCAGACACATCGCCTGCTCTCTGGCTAACGCACGTGCTGTTTCTAGACTTTTCGGCGCGACGCTTAAATGCTTGTGCGCTCCAAGCTGGAGCATTCATTCTTTGGACTCAGTTGTGTTCAGAGAGCTATCAGTCTTGTGTTTTGCTACCAAGTAGTCTAATAAACCGTTCGTTGTTTATTCGACGACTCGCCGACCCATTTCGCTTCGTGACATTTCTGGTGGAGGTGCGGGCCATTCCTTGTCCAACGGCCTGGAAGACCAACTGCGACAAAGCAGACGACAGCTTGGTCTCCCTGTAGAATTCGGTCCATTAGAACCCCCTAAACGCAAGAAGAAAATGACTGCGGAGACCAGTACCCAAGTAGCGCAACCTGTTGCCACGCCCATAGCCCCTGCACGGTCGCCGAAGACATTCAGCGGGGAGTATTACGACGACGTGGACGATTGGGTCGACCACTATGAGCGGATCGCCAAGTTCAACAACTGGAGTGACGACCAGAAGCTCGTCAACGTCTATTTCTCCCTGGAAGGCACGGCGAAGACATGGTTCGAGAACCGAGAGACTTCGCTCACGTCCTGGGACGTCTTCAAAAGCAAACTCCGCGAGGCGTTCACTTTTCAACAACGAGCTGAACGCGCTGAACATCTGCTCCAGAGACGGATCCAGCTGCCAAACGAAAGCGTTACAGGCTTCGTCGAAGATGTGTTGCGGCTCTTCCGGCGAGCTGACCCCAAAGCATCCGAGGAGAAGCAGGTTCAGCGATTCATGAGGGGCGTAAAAGAAGAAATTTTTCGCGCCCTGTCCCGGGATCCACCCGCCACGACCGACGCTTTTCTGGACGAAGCCGTCCGCATTGAGAGGACCCTGCTCTCTCGCGCTACCGTCAACGAACGACACCAGGGCTACGAGGCTTTCTCCACGACCGCTGGCCTCGACGTCGGATCGCTCAGAGAGCTGATTCGAGAGGTGGTACGCGAAGAAGTACGAGCTCTCCTCTGTCCTGAGAAGGCTCAAGACACTTTGTCTTCGATCGGTGCGATCATCAAGGACGAGGTTCAGCAGGCAATCCAGACATCGTCAACCGCCAACCCCGACGCCGAAGTACCGAGACCAACCTACGCCGCCGCTGTGAGACAGGTGCCACCTACTCGTCCGTCGTACTACGGAAACCGTTGGACGCCTCCTCGGCCTGTCCAACCTACTCCGAGCGTCCCACCACACTCTCAGCCGTTTCGCAAAACGGACGTTTGGCGGACTCCCGACCTCAGACCGCTCTGCTACCACTGCGGAGAGGCCAACCCCGTCTATCGCCGATGTCCCTACCGACGACTTGGCCTTCCTGGTTTTTCACCCGACGCCCCCCGCCCCCAGCGCGGTACTCGCCCCGCCGCAATTGAAGACTACCTACGGCACCAGAATGCTTCTGCTGGCTCGCGACGCTACCTGTCCCCGAGCGCCCCCCACCGCAGCAGGTCGCCAGGAACAGCACGTTCACCGTCACCGGCAAGACGACCTGTGTGGCGCAGCCCTAACCGGGAAAGCTGAAGACTGCAGCTCCGGGAGGTGAAGCTGCGGACCGACGACAAGTTACAATTCCTCCAACTCGACGAACAGCAACGCAGTACCAACACGACGCTCGAAAAATTACCAATAACCTGAAAATACTCATCGACGGCCATGAGATGATTGCGTTAATCGATACCGGAGCCGACGACTCTGTTATAAGTGGTAGGTTGGCTAAGAAGCTTCGCAAGGTACAAACGAAGTGGGATGAGCCTAACATCGGCACTGCTGGTGGACACGTCGTAACACCGACTGGCCGATGCACGGCAGTCATACAAGTGCGTGACATCCAGTACGTCGTCAGCTTTGCCGTCTTGCCGAACTGCCCACGGGATGTAATACTCGGAATGGACTTTCTAGTCGAAAACGAAGCAATCATCGACTTCACAAATGGAGTTATCTCTTTTAAAACGCCGGAAGACAAGTGGTGGGCACGAATAACCCCGGAGAAACGCGCAAACACGGACGTAACCGCCGTGACGACTCAGCACGTCAACCTGCCTCCCTTGTCGTCAGTCCTTGTGACCGATATGTGCGAGAGAGCACCGACTGGCTGTTTGTTGGCTGAAGGCAACACGCAACTTCTCCTCGAACGAGGAATTGGGATAGCAAGAGGAATTGTGCCCGTAAGAAACAGAATATTCGAACTCCTAGTCACAAATTTTCGCCCGGAGCCACAACACCTGGCGAACGGCACGAAGATAGCCGTCATCGTAGACCAATACTCCACCATGGATGTTTGCCTGATGGACACTGCTCGCATCGCGGTCACCACGGAACACGAGGCCGAACATTTCGACGTAAACCCTCAACTCAATACAACTCAAAAGCAAACCCTTCTCCAGATGCTCAACGATTTCAGTGACTGCTTCGCTGCATCGGCGAAAGTAAGACAAACGCCCATTGCGAAGCACCGCATCATCGTCGACGAAAAGGCCCGTCCAATTCACCGCATGCCGTACCGGGTCTCCTGCAAAGAGCGAGAAACGATCCGAACGCAAGTAGAAGAGATGCTAAGAGATGACATTATCCAGCCGTCGACCAGTCCGTGGGCATCGCCGGTGGTAGTAGTGAAGAAGAAGGACGGAACACTCAGGTTCTGCGTCGACTACCGGAAACTCAATGAGATAACGAAGAAGGACGTCTACCCGTTACCGCGCATCGACGACACGCTCGATCGCCTTCAAAACGCAAAATTTTTCTCTTCCATGGACCTCAAGACGGGGTATTGGCAAATTGAAGTCGACGAACGGGACCGTGAGAAGACTGCCTTCGTCACTCCGGATGGACTTTACGAATTCAAGGTTATGCCTTTCGGCCTTTGCACAGCACCAGCGACGTTCCAGCGTGTTATGGATACAGTTCTCGCAGGGTTGAAGTGGAAAACCTGCCTGGTGTACGTCGACGATGTTGTCGTCTTCGCAAGAACATTCGAAGAATATGTTGAACGGTTTAAAACAAGTCCTCGAGGCTATCAGAACTGCAGGGCTGACGTTGAATCCTCAGAAGTGTCGATTCGGCTACGAGGAACTCAGATTTCTCGGCCATCTCGTGAGCAGCGACGGCGTACGCCCGGACCCCGAAAAGACGGCGGCCATCGCAAATTACCGTGTTCCTTCTAACGTGAAATACGTTCGAAGCTTTCTTGGCCTTTGCGCCTACTACCGACGGTTCATTCCGAACTCTTCAAGAATTGCGTCACCCCTGAATGCCCTCACGAAGGACGGATCCACGTTTATCTGGAGTGAAGCCCAGCAACAGGCGTTTGATGAATTGAAGACGCGTCTACAGACCGCACCGGTGCTTGCCCACTTCGATCCAAACGCCGAAACAGAAATACACACCGACGCAAGCAACGATGGTCTAGGAGCCGTGCTCGTTCAACTTCACGACGGCGTCGAACGTGTCATCGCTTACGCAAGCAGAACGCTAGCCAAGGCAGAGAAGAACTATTCGACGACCGAAAAAGAGTGCCTTGCACTAATATGGGCCATCACAAAGTTGCGCCCCTACCTGTACGGACGGCCGTTCAAGGTGGTAACAGACCACCATTCTCTGTGCTGGCTGGCTGGGTTAAGGGACCCCTCAGGACGCCTTGCGAGATGGAGCCTCCGATTACCGGAGTATGACGTAACCGTCACTTACAAGTCAAGAAGAAAACACAACGACGCCGACTGCCTGCCCCGAGCACCACTCCAGCGACAGGACAACAGCCTCGAGGACGACGACGCCTTCCTCGGTCTAATGAGCGCGACTACCATGTCTACAAGCAGTATAACGACCCCGAATTGAAGACACTCGTCGACTATCTGCAGGGCCGCGCCGACAATGTTCCTCCCATCTTCAGACGATCACTCCCAAGTTTTTCCCTACGTAATGGTGTTCTCTACAAAGAAAACCACGCACCACAAGGCGCTACGTGGCTTCTCGTTGTGCCTGGGGACATGCGCACCGAGATTCTTGAATCCTGCCACGACGAACCGTCATCAGGTCATTTGGGATACAGCCGGACACTGGCCCGTATAAGGGAAAAGTACTACTGGCCAAAACTGGCCAATACCGTACACCACTACGTAAGGACGTGCCGGGAATGCCAACGACGAAAAACGCCGCCGGTACGACCTTCTGGGTACCTTCAGCCAATCGCACCGACGTCGGCGCCGTTCGAGCAGGTTGGGATGGATCTACTCGGGCCCTTCCCACGTTCGTCTTCCGGAAATCGTTGGATAATCGTCGCCACCGACTACCAGACACGCTATGCTGAGACTAAGGCACTTCCACAGGGCACAGCAACAGAAGTGGCGAAGTTCTTCATCGAGAACATCGTACTACGGCACGGAGCCCCGACCGCTTTAATCACCGATAGGGGAACGGCATTTACAAGCAGGCTAACAAAAGAAACCCTTCGACTCAGCCACAACGCTCACTAGAGGACAACGGCGTACCATCCGCAGACGAACGGGCTCACCGAACGCCTAAACAAAACCCTTGCCGACATGATTTCGATGTACGTCGACGTCGAGCACAAGACATGAGACGAAATACTGCCTTACGTCACGTTCACCTATAACACGGCTGTCCAGGAAACAACGGGATTCACACCGTTCCGCCTTGCACACGGCCTTGACGCATCGACTATGCTAGACGCGATGCTGCCCCACGAACCCAGTGATGTGGAAAACGACGCTCTCGACTTCACACAGCGAGCAGAAGAAGCCCGCGAGCTGGCCAGACTACGGATTGGTCAACAACAACGCGTCGATGAAAGAAGATACAATTGGCGCCGACGAGATGTACGCTTCAGTTCAGGCGACATGGTATGGGTTTGGACGTTGATTCGACGACGAGGCCTGAGCGAGAAGCTACTGAAGCGGTACTTCGGTCCCTACAAAGTACTCCGACGCATTGGAGACCTGGATTACGAAGTGGTACCTGAGGGCAGCGTTCCCTCTCGACGACCCCCGAGGACTGAAATAGTTCACGTCGTTCGACTCAAGCCGTACTACAGCAGGTAGCGCTGGAGACTGGCTGGAAGGAAACAACATGAAAAAAAAAAGAAGAAGAAACGGCATCGAGACGATGCCCCGTCTACGGAGGGGGCAATGCCACGAATCATCATCGCGAAACTTCCAGGGCAGGCAGGAAATGGTACATCTCATCCCGGTGCATGTTGAAGAAGAAGCAAGAAGCTTCCAGACACATCGCCTGCTCTCTGGCTAACGCACGTGCTGTTTCTAGACTTTTCGGCGCGACGCTTAAATGCTTGTGCGCTCCTAGATGGAGCATTCATTCTTTGGACTCAGTTGTGTTCAGAGAGCTATCACTCTTGTGTTTTGCTACCAAGTAGTCTTATAAACCGTTCGTTGTTTATTCGACGACTCGCCGACCCATTTCGCTTCGTGACAGTATGTGACTTGGAGCATCCAAAATCTATCCACGCTCTAACGAGGTACTTCCCCCTGGCTCCCGAGAAGGCAGTCGTCCCAAAGGAATGGCTCTCGCCATTCCAGTGAGGGCTTCTCGAAGAATTAATATATCAGCCTGCTAACAGCAAAAAGCTGTTGCTCACGTGCAAGGACAAGGTCGAGTACGTCGTTCATTACGCGTTGCTCGCACTCTATTGTAGATTAGGCATGAGGGTGACGAAAATTCACCGAATTCCAAACTTTCGTCAAGCACCATTCCTGCGTCCCTACATCGAGGACAATGTTGCCAGACGCGTTGCCTCGTGTACGACTTTCGAAAAAAACTTCTACAAACTCTCAAATACTGTAGTCTTTGGGAGAACACTTTTAAATAAATTTAAAATGCGTGATATTCGAGTAGCCTTCGATGAGGAGACGGCGAGTCGCCTCGGGGGTCGGGATGAATGCCTGCTGATGGAAATTTGTCCCCGCATTGTGTCATGTACGAAATGCGCAAAAGAAAAGTGCGATGCGATTTCCCGCTCTAGATTGGGTTTACGATTTTAGAACTCAGTAAATTAACCATGTACTCATTCTACTATGAAACCTTGCTGAGCAAGCTCACTTGTCCGGTGGTTACCTGCTGCTTTTACACGGATTCTTTGATCCTCGGCCTATTCTGCAAGGACTACAAAGATCAGTTACGAGCGATCGCCGACGACCACTTAGATCTGTCTTCCTTTGATAGGGATCATCCACTGTACAGTGAAAAGAATCGTGGAAGACTTGGGGCATTCAAAAGTGAAACTGGTAGTGTACATATTGAGGAAGTAGTATGTTTGAAAGCTAAAATGTATTCCGTCAAATTAGCTGGAGGAAAGCAAATTGCAACAGCTAAAGGGGTCAAAAAGAATATTGCACGCAAGCACCTCCTCCATAAGACTACTAAGATACTACGATACCTTGTTCAATCACACGAGGGTATCGAACAAACAAGTATCAATCGTTGGAAAGAAGCAGTGTATGTACGAGGGTGGTTCCGTAAGTTTCCGGCCCGACCAACTTTTAATAGTCATAGAGACGAAACAAGTGTATCACTTTTCGACATAGTCACCCTTAACTTCGATGCACTTTTGACACCTTTCAACTACCATTCTTATACCCTTGAAAAAATAGTCCGAAGTTTTGTCCGCAAAATGCTGGAAAACTGCCTCTTGTACCTCACTATCGTTTTAAAATCTCCGTCCTCTGAGATTCCTCTTCAAGTTTGAGAACAGGAAGTAGTCACTCGGTGCCAACTCTGGACTGTAGGGTGGGTGGTGGATTTCTTCGAAGCCGCACTCCTTCAGTGCAGCCTTGGCAACAGAAGCCGTGTGGACAGGGGCATTGTCCTGGAGCAACCGGACACCTCGACTCAACCTGCCGCGCCTCTTTTCCTTGATGGCGTCTCGCAGTCGGTGCAGGAGTGAAGCATAATAAGTCGCATTCACTGTGGTGTTCGTCTCTTTGAAGTCGATGAGGAGGATCCCGTGACAATCCCAAAATATTGTTGCCATGATCGTCTTTGCAGATTGTGTAACCTTGGCTTTTCTTGGGGGTGCTTCTCCTGGTTTGCGCCATTCCATTGACTCCTTTTTCGAAAGGGGATCATAGTAGAGCACCATAGTCTCATCCCCTGTGACAATTCACTTCAATATTTCTTCTTCGTTCTCTTGACAGAGCTCCAAAAACTCTTTGGCACAGACGACGCGCTGTTGCTTTTGAACTGACGAGAGAAGTCGTGGCACCCATATACCACTGACCTTTTTCGTGTGAAGGCCCTCGCCGGTTATGCGAAAAACGGTTGTTTTGGAAAGCCCCAGCCTTCCTGAGATTTCCTTCAATTTCACACGCCTGTCGCTCAGCACTTCCACCTCGACAAGAGACAAATTTCCTTGTGTCACCACTTCCACTGGACGACCATCGCGTGGATCATCTTCAATGGACTCTCGCCCCAGTCGAAACTGCTTAGCCCAGTCTTTTACCGTTGTGTACGACGTGTACGTACGACGGAGAGGCTTCCCTTGTACACGTTGTCCAGTCGCGCTTTAATTTCTTTAGGCGAAAGTCCCCCTTTTGTCAAGAATTTTATCACAGCGGAGTACTCGATTTTTTTCCATTTTAACTGAAGAGTGCACCCTGGCTGTTTGAAATGCCGCTCTCCAACCGGCAAAAGCATGGAGAGGGTTGAGGGTGGTGCTTTGGCCCTCCAACAGATGGCGCCACGCGTCCTTAATCGCATTTTCAAATTCGCGCGCATTTTCTAATTCGGGCCGGAAACTTGTGGAACCACCCTCGTACACCATCAGAAATGTCAAAAGAAGTCTGATGGCATACGACAACAAGAGATACCTGTGCAATGACGTCGACTCCTATCCTTATGGAAGCTACAAATATGGTAAGTTTAAGTGGGTGATATAAACAGTGAAGCTCATAATGTTCTTTCATCTCTTCAGAAGATGTGCAGGAAGAGAATTAATGCTTCTGTCACATACTGTCCTCTCCTGCAGTTTGCCTCTGGGTCATGGACAGAGAACGCGAGTGTCTGGGTGATCCACATGGTTCTTATGCGAAAAATGTCATGGATGCTAGCGGAGATGTACTGCGTGCATGGATGTATCCCCAGGGAGAACTACAATATCTCCGAGACTGCCAAGATGTACTCAGTAAACATTGAAAACTATTTACCATGTTTTTGTGTCCCAACCATTGCCGAGAGTCGCTCAGGCTAAAAAAGAAGGCCTCCCGGATCAATAAGCAATTTGGGGGAACTGTGAGCTTGTAGAGGACGCTGGACGACGACAACGACTACAACGATGGCCACGCGCGTGGAGCACCCGCTTCTCAGTTCCACCGGCGCGGCCATGGAGATAGGCCACCGTCATCGCCTCTCCGTGGCATACCATCATCGCCGGTCGGGACTCATGTAGAGGAAGACCATCCTCCTCTACATTTGGTGACCCGAACGAAGAACATCACGTCCGGAGCAATTCGGCCCTTCACCATCCCAAATTTCTGACGACGCCATCGAACAGCACAACCTCCGGCACACACGGCCCGCCTTCACTTCTACCGGATCTCGGTACTTTTCACTCCTCTTCTCACGCTTCTCACTGCCGGCCGCGACACTCGAGTCTTGCGCTCACCTGCCGGTTGAGGCGGTCGCGGCAGCCGACGCCTTGGCACGCTTCAGCCCGTCTCGGCACCTCACTCACTCCACCTGGGACTCTCGAGCTTCGGCTCCCGTGCCTGTCGCGGCACCCCAGGACCACGCCACCGAGCGCCTCACTCTCTCTCGCTTGTCTCTACCCGACGGATCGCTGTTCCTGTCTTCAACCTCTGCGAAATACCGCCAACTTGTGCCGTGCCCCTGTTCGACCACACGTCACGGCGCCCGCACGTCTACCACGGTCGCCCTCAACTGCAGCTTTTCCCAGACGCGTTACCTGGACTCCAGCTCTTGCGATGCGTCCGCAACGCATCTGACGGCCGGGGGACCCCTGTAGCGGAGGTTGGTCGACGACAACGACTACAACGATGGCCACGCGCGTGGAGCACCCGCTTCTCAGTTCCACCGGTGCGGCCATGGAGATAGGCCACCGTCATCCCCTCTCCGTGGCATGCCATCATCACCGGTCGGGACTCATGTAGAGGAAGACCATACTCCTCTACAAGCTGGCCTAGAAATGAATGAGATTGATCAATCAGTGGTTGTCTATTATGCAGCTGGAATTATGAAGCAATATGCAGTTGAAAGCATGTGACCGAGTAACCTGTGAGTAGGAATGACCAATGAGTCTATCGAACATGTATGAGAGGCAGCCAATAAGATCCTGAGCCAATCACTAGGTTTTAGAAATGAATGGAAGTGACCACCCCCAGACCAATAGACAGGTGAGCGATTTGGAAACCTATGAGCCGACTTAGAATTGAATAGGATAGATCATTTTGGTGTCTACGAGCGAGTGAGCACATGTTGTGGCAATGAAGGGTAGCCAATCATGCAGAAATTGAATGGATCACCGTGAAGGGGTGGAGCTGTGACCAACCAACTAGAGGACTTAGAAGTGGCTTGACCTGGATTAGAAATGGGTGGTGGATAAGAAATTCCTAGAACTGGATTAGAAAAAAGAGCGATTTGGAAGCCTATGAGCCGACTTAGAATTGATTGAATAGAATAGATAATTCTGGTGTCTATGAGCTAGTGAGCAGATGTGACAATGAAGCGTAGCCAATCACATAGAAATTGGATGGATCACCAAGGGGTGGAGCCTGGATTACACCTGGCTTGACCTGGATTTGAAATGGGTGGTGGATTAGGAATTCCTAGAACTAGATTAGAAAAAGTGGCTGTCGTGTGTTATACTACTTGGAGCAACAACAACTACTCATGAATGACGATGGGATGAGTTTCGTCGCAGCAATTGCCATACCATACGTCAGTGCACGCAGGTCAATACATGAATGGGATAACAATGAAAAACATGAGACGAACACACACGCATGCATATATGAGAGACCATAGGGCAACTGAGAGACTATACATATAGGGGAGAGACTATACATATATCGAAAGACTATACATATATCAATGTTAGCAGTTTATGAAGTTGGTCACATGTGATGTAGTACAATAAGGTTAAGGTATGGAGGAGCTTCATATGCATACGGTAAGAAATACGTTTGGAATGTTATTTCGTATGTCTCTTGTTTTTCTTCTTTTTTTAAATACAGATGAACGCAGCTTACATAGTCACCGTTGACGTACATTCGGTGCCTGTGGACAGCACAGAGTTCCTGTGCTCCGCCCGAGCTGTTCACGTGTAACATCGCTACCGCTGCATCGGTTGCTGTTAAGTCCTGCTGCTATGCCAGTGAAAAAGAGCAAGCTACACATTATCTTTATGTCGTGCCTGTCTGTACGACAAAACAGTCCAAAATGAGACAAGACGTTGATAAAAGGGCATAGACAGCGGAATTCTGCCTGCAGCGAAAATGTAACAATAAGCACTGTAAGGCTGTACCGAGACAAGTGTCACTTCCATTGCTGTCTATAATTTTGTCTGCAGATGCACTGATACCGGCTAGTCTTGTTCATCAGGTCTGTTGCACTACTCGTTTTACAATCGCATTGCAATGATGTTCGTCATACTAAGCTGAAGTCCGTCCTTATTGTTACTGGGTGTGCAATACACTTCTTCTGAAGTGAAACAAACTGCTGGAAACGCGGTTTGACGAGCTATTCAGGTACGAGTCCTGAAGTTGTAGTTTGATTGGCTTCTGTGCTTACTCAAGTCATCACAATACACGAAATATAATAACCTTATGAATGGGCGTGGACCAGACATGTTGAGCACCTCTCTTACTGTTAAGTACAGTTTGCGGTACGGTTCAAGGAGTCAAGTTTGAGCGTAGGAAATCCCGATGGGAGGTACGCACTGTTACATGCACAACATACGGTAGTCTACCAAGCACACCGCTATCAAGAAACCGTTGGAAGGCTGAGCAGCGTTTCATAGTTCAATATGTGTAGTACCTAAAACAGATGAAATCAGAAGGATAATGGCTAAAAAGCAAGCGACCTGGTGATTCGAGATGAGACTTATCCCTGTGTGCATGTTTCTTACTTCCCTAGACTTGGGTTTTTTAATATTATGAGATGAAATGACCTTGACAGTTTGACGTGCACCTGCAGGGTGACTTCTTTGCGTATGCGTGCGTTATGATAAGTGCTAAAATACTCCAAAAGCCGGGAGATGACATAGCGAAAGAAAGAGGACTCCGACTTAACGTAACAACGAACGAACTTTAAGCAGACGTTTCGCCTGTCATGCGACGGACGGGCATCATCAGTGCAAGACTGAGCGGGAGAGCCGACAACCAATCGCTACTTAAGGAGATGACAGTATTGTTCGGGAAGGGGACAACGGTTTTTGTTACAATGCAAGGGATCAGCGCGTATGTGCCACGATTCCAGGAGCTTCCTCGGTCCCAGTCTTTGCTCGCATGCCAAAGTCACCGCGTTATCATAGTCGAAACAATGTCCCGTGTTCCAAGAATGCTCGCTGAGTTCGGTCTTGAGCCGTGTGGCATGTGTTGCGTTCCGGACGTCGCTCTTGTGTTCTTTTATGCGTGTCCTTCTTTTCCGGCATGTCTCGCCAACATAACACGTGTCACAACCTAGACATTGTAGCTTGTACACCACGCCAGACTGGTCTTCTGGGGCGACAGTGTCTTTTGGCTTGGAGATGAGGCTGCGCAGTTTAACGTGCGGTAAGTTTAAGTAGCGATTGGTTGTCGGCTCTCTCGCTCAGTCTTGCACTGATGATGCCCGTCGTATGACAGGCGAAACGTCTGCTTAAAGTTTATTTGTTGTTACGTTAAGGCGGAGTCCTCTTTCTTTCGTTATGATACTTTCAGATATAAAGTCGTGGCACCAGCGGCATGGTCGAGTGGGTAAAGGTGTACGCTCCTTGGTGGTGGCCAAGGTCGTGCTGAAAACTGGAAGGTGGTGGGTTCGAACAAGTGGAAGGTGGTGGGTTCGTGGTGGGTTCGGGAATACTACAGGTTTTCCCCGTCCATTTTAGTCCAAGTGCCATCTGAATTAGTCCAGGTGCCATCTGAAATATTCCGAGCGCCATTCAATTTAATCCGGGCGCCATCTGAAAAAATCCAGATGCCATTTAACTTAATCCGGGTGCCATCTGAATTAATTCATGGTGTTTTTACCGTGTACTCACAAGAGGGACATCCCCGCGGAATATTCTACAGAGATGTAGTGGAAGGAAAAGTAAAAAGCTGCTGACAGGACTAATTATGCTGCGTCTTATGTTGAGCATTCGCACGGCGCCGAGATATCGAGTGTTAAAGCAGAACCATTGCAGACGACACCATTGGTCATGTCGTCTGCTACAGAATATCTTCTGAGTGAGCTGCAGGATATTTCGCGCAGTTAGATAGCGCGAAAAGGCATGGCTCACATAGCAGACGACACCACTGGTGCTGTCGTCTGCTACAGAACGTCTTCTCACTGAGCTGCAAGATATTCCACGCAGTTAGAAGAGCACAAAATGCGTGACTCACATAGCAGACGACACCATTGGTCCTGTCGTCTGCTACGGAATATCTTGTGACTAAGCTGCGGGTTTTCTTTCCGTGCTCTTCAAAACGCAGAGAATATCCTACGGCAGAGTCACAAGATATTCCTTCGCAGACGACAGGAACACTGGTGTCGTCTGCTATGAACATCATGCCTTTTCGCGTTCTGCTAACCGCGCGGAATATCCTGCAGTTCAGTCAGAAGATATTCTGTAGCAGACGACAGCACCAGTTGTGTCGTCTGCTATGTGAGTCATGCCTTTTCGCAGCTCTTCTAACTGCGCGGAATATCCAACTGTTCAGTCAGAAGATATTGTGTAGCAGACGACAGCACCAGTGCCGGCGTTTGCTATACTTCCGCTCCAACTCCCAATATCTCAGGGTCGTGCGAATGTTCCACATAAACGACGTAAATCGGAAATCAGAAGACCCAGGTTCGATTCCTGGCGTCAGCGCCTCTTCTCCCTGAGTTGTAGCATTCCACATAAGACACGGCACACCTTCAGTTCCATCAGCAGTTTTTTTTTTTAACTATTTCTTCCTTTACAAAGATGTCCCCGTGTGAACACACGGTTATAGTGCTTAAAAACACCATGGATTAATTCAGATGGCACCCGGATTAAATTGAATAGCATCTGGATTTTTTCAGATGGCGCACGGATTAAATTGAATGGCGCTTGGATTATTTCAGATGGCACCTGGACTAATTCAGATGGCACTTGGACTAAAATGGACGGAAAAACCTGTAGTCAGAGAAATCGGGCGATAATTAAGAGGGAATGACTTATCACCGCTCTTAAAAATTGGAACGACCTTGCGCTGTCACCAGTCCTGAGGCACGTAGCTATAATCGAGACATTGCGAAAAAGTGAATGACAAAAAAGTGACGAAGGTTATTTTGTGTTTTTGAGTACCTTCGAGTTAATGGAATATAGTCCGCAGGGGTGAGATAATTTCAAGCAATAAATAAGCTTAAGTACCCCGGCGAGAGATAACTCGATTTTGGACATGGGATTTAAATATCCGGTGGATGTGGGAGTCCGGGGGAAACTTTGACGCGGATCGTGTAAGAAAACAATGACAAAAGCTTCATTGAAAGAGGGTTGTAAAAATTGGCGTTGGACATTTTGGAGCCATCAGGATAAGTTAGGCAAACGGCTTCCCGTGAAGATGGATTCATGGTTTTCCAAAATTTACGAGGGTTACTACTCAGCGCAGAGGTCAGTTGCGTGGAATAGAAGTCACGTTTTGCCTGGCGAATGGCCCTAAGATATTCGTGTGAACACAAACGATAATTTGCGTACGCAGAATCAGTACCAGAACGTCTAGCTTGCCGGTAGAGGCGCTTCTTTTTTTTGTGTGTGTGTGAAGTTTCTTGAGACGGTTGGAATACCATGGAGCTCTGAGAGATATTCTTATTACAACAGATGGAATGTGTAGCTGACGACGATGCTAGGCCACGCCCTCGTGACCAGCCAAGCTCGTCGGCACGCATCATCTTCACCCGCGTTCATTCTAGTCGCGCTCTTGCCCAGTAAACTGGCTATTCCTCCTGCTGCCTGTCTTCGACTCTTTTCTTGACGTCGCGACAACTGGTGACCCGAAGACTATATGCACCAACCTTCCGCGCATCCACACGACCCAGGCATGCCTACCCTTCGATCTGGCACCAACACTTCGCCTGGCACTTCGGCCGCGGCCGTTACCCATGAAGACCCGACCGTTTCCCTCCGCCTCCCACCATTTTGGAGTCAAGACCCGGAACTTTGGTTTGCGCAGGTTGAGCGCCAATTCGACGCCCGGCATATCACAGCGCAGACGTCCAGATTTGGCCACGCCGTTAGCGCCCTTCCAGTCGAAATCGCTGCTGAAATCCGTGATCTCATTCTCAGTCCACCAGCGCAAGCTCCGAATGACACGCTAAAGCACGAGCTCCTTGATCGAACAGCGCTCTCCATCCATCGCCGCTTACAACAACTGCTGGGCGCAGAGGAACTTGGCGACCAAAAGCCTTCACAGTTACTTCGCCGTATGAGGCAGCTTACGGGAAGCACACCTGTTGACCCGGCAATTATGCAAGAACTATTTCTTCAGCGCCTTCCATCCGACATACGCGTTGTCCTCACGGCTGCTGGTGAGGTGTCGTTGGATGATCTTGCCCGCCTCGCCGACCGCATTCTCGACTTACGTACCACTCCATCTTCCTCGGCATCTCACCCAATCTGCGCTTCGCGCGCTGCACCTCTTCTCCATCCGTCTCAGCCAGCTGCCCTGTCCATCCCCGAATCCGCCGTTCAGCCTATCGCCACAGACCTCACGGCGACTGTCAACAGCCTCCAGTGCCGCGTAAATCGTCTGACTGAGTTAGTGACCGGCCTGACTACCCTTGTGGTAAATGCAACCACGACACGCCACCGCTCACCATCTCCCTTTCGCTTTCGTGGCCGTCAATCCCGCACTCGCCATTATTCGCCACGTCGATACCGCACGCCGTCACCAGCACAAAGTCCGCCATCGCCCTTCTGCTGGTATCACCGCACCTTTGGTGCGCACGCCCGCCAGTGCAAACCACCATGCTCGTGGGCGGGAAATGTTTCCCCCAGCACCTGATGGCGGCAGATGCTGCTGGAGGCCACGGCAACCGCCTCTTTTACGTCATCGACTCCATCAATCATCTTCGCTTCCTCGTCGACACTGGCGCTGAAGTGAGCATCATCCCACCACTTCCCTCCGATCGCCATCGTTCATCCCCTCATTCCCTGCGCGCTGTAGACTCATCCCCCATCAAGTGTTTCGGCGAACGTTCACTTACATTGAACCTTGGATTACGACGCAGCTTCCAATGGGTTTTCATCATCGCAGACGTTTCCGATGCCATCTTGGGCGCCGACTTTCTACGCCATTTTGATTTGCTGGTCGACATCAAAAGAAGGAAGCTCCACGACCACAGTACCGGTCTGTTTCTCCATGGAGTACGTGCCTTACATGCACCGATCAGCCCTGTCATTGTCCGCCCGTCGGCTCCAGAGCAATTTCGCGCCCTTCTTGACGAGTACCCCGATGTCATCCGGTTGCCTCCAACGGACGCTCCACCTCGTCACTCCACCACGCACCACATTCTTACCAAGGGCCCCCCTGTGCATGCCAAGCCGAGACGCCTTCCACCTGAGCGTCTCGCCATCGCCAGACGCGAATTTGACCATCTTCTCGCGCTTGGCTACATTCGTGCCTCTAGCAGCCCCTGGGCGTCTGCGCTTCATATGGTTCCCAAAAAAGACCCAGGGGACTGGCGCCCATGCGGGGACTATCGCGCTCTCAACGCTGTGACCATTCCCGACCGATACCCATTGCCACATATTCATGACTTCGCCGCCCGCCTTCATGGAGCCACTACCTTCTCCAAAATTGATCTCATCAAGGCATACCACCAAATTCCCGTGGAGCCCGCCGACATCCCAAAAACTGCCATCACGACCCCGTTCGGATTATTCGAGTACATCCGGATGCCTTTCGGCTTGCGAAATGCGGCGCAGACTTTTCAAAGATTTATTGACGAAGTCACGCGCGGCCTCCACTTTTGCTTCTGCTATCTCGACGACATCCTGGTGGCCAGCTCCAGCCCCGCCGAGCACGAAGGTCACCTCCGGCAGCTTTTCCAGCGTTTACGAGAGTATGGCGTCGTCGTCAACCCTGCAAAATGTGAACTGGGCGTCTCTAGCATCGAGTTTCTGGGCCATCACATAGACGCCGCAGGAATCACCCCACTCCGCCGCAAAGTAGAAGCCATCGACAATTTTCCGCGTCCTGCCACCAGACGCAAGCTCCGAGAATGTTTAGGACTCATAAATTTTTACCGCCGTTTCGTCCCCCATTGTGCCCAGCTGATCCACCCGCTCTGCTCCCTCCTTTCTGGGCCCGGTGGACCTTCCAAACCGCTCGCGTGGACTGCTGCCGCCGAAACAGCATTCCACAGCATCAAGCGTGCCCTGGCCGAGGCTACGCTCATCGCTCACCCAATTCCTGACGCCCCTATCATCCTTACCGTCGACGCGTCTTCTGAAGCTGTTGGTGGTGCCCTCCATCAAGTCACGCCTGACGAACAGCTTCAGCCACTCGCCTTCTTTTCAAAGCCTCTGAAGCCGGCGGAGGCCCGGTATAGTACGTTTGGCCATGAATTGCTTGCCACATATCTCGCCATCAAGCACTTCCACCACTTTCTCGAAGGACGCAATTTCACGGTCTACACCGACCACAAGCCCCTTACGTACGCCATCTCATCCGGTTCCTCATCTCATTCGCCTCGGGAGTTGCGCCATCTCGCGTACATCTCCGAATTCACCACAGATATTCGACACCTCCCTGGCACCAGCAACGTCGCAGCGGACGCTCTCTCACGGGCACGGATTTCCGCCCTCACGTTTCCGACCACTGTCGACTACGCTTCAATTGCGCAAGCTCAAGACCACGATACTGCCATCCAAGACCTCATTGCTTGCCCACAATCTCTGTCCATCCACAAAATTCCCTTCCCTGGAACGCCTTACCATTTGCTGTGCGACGTTTCCACCGGCAGCCCACGACCCCTCATTCCGCAAGATTTTCGACGACACATCTTCGACGTTTTTCACTCCCTGCACCACCCAGGAATCAAGGCCACTCAAAAGCTCATTGCGGCTCGCTTTGTCTGGCCCTCGCTGAACCGAGACGTCCGCGATTGGGCCCGCCTATGTTTGGCCTGTCAGCGCTCAAGAGTTCAGCGCCACACACTTTCCCCTCCATCACCGTTTCCTACACCCGATGCTCGTTTCCGTCATGTTCATCTGGACCTGGTGGGTCCCCTTCCGACATCTGCCGGCAAAGCCTACCTTTTCACCTGCATTGACCACTTCACCCGCTGGCCGGAAGCCATTCCCATCGCCGACATAACTGCTGACACGGTGGTGCGCGTTTTCCTCGACACTTGGGTGGCCCGCTTCGGCGCGCCCGGTACGATTACCACCGACAGAGGCCGCCAGTTCACCTCCCGTCTGTTCGCAGAGATGTGCCGTTTTCTCGGCTCCCAACATCGACAGACGACGGCTTATCACCCTTGCGCCAACGGCCTCGTAGAACGGCTCCACCGCACTCTGAAGACCGCCCTGCGCTCACATGACGACCCCAGCCACTGGGTGGAACGCCTGCCACTAATTCTCCTTGGCGTCAGGGCTGCCATCAAGACAGACGCCCCTGTCTCACCTGCTGAGCTCGTGCATGGCGCGCCGTTAAGACTACCAGGAGAATTCTTCGACCATGCAACTCTCGCTCAACCCGCTCCTGACCTTCTTCACTACGCCACTCGCCTGCAGTCTTACTGTGCTGACTTGCGACCACTGCCCACACGGTCCTCTTCGTCCCGCCCCGTCTTCATTCATCCGGCTCTTCATTCCGCAACCCATGTGTTTCTGCGGCACGACGCGGTTCGTAAACCTCTCCAACCCCCGTACGACGGCCCTTTTCCCGTCCACTCTCGTCAAGCGAAGACCATCACCATTAGGCTTCCTAACCGGCTCGAGGTGGTCTCGGTGGATCGTGTCAAGCCTGCCTTTTCGCCTGCCATCACCCCGGTGCCCGAACCTTCTCGTGGCTCGTCCCCCTGCCCGCCCTCACTGGTGCACCCGTCACGTTCGGTACATTGGGCACCCGGCCCACCTTCTGTCCGTCTCATACCTCGCCGGCATACGGTCCAGGGAGGGGGTACCTGTAGCTGACGACGATGCTAGGCCACGCCCTCGTGACCAGCCAAGCTCGTCGGCACGCATCATCTTCACCCGCGTTCATTCTAGTCGCGCTCTTGCCCAGTAAACTGGCTATTCCTCCTGCTGCCTGTCTTCGACTCTTTTCTTCACGTCGCGACAAATGTATCTGTCAGTCAGCTCGTTTAGCTTGTTGGGAAAAAGCTGCCAGTTCTCCTCGACCGAGATCGAACGCTCAAACCACCGATCAAAAAGGATGGACAATAATGAAATAATTCATAATTTATTCTGTCGAAATCGGCTCTGTCATAGAGCCTCATCGTCTTACGAACTTGCTCCCTGACTGGACGGTGCAAACGAAGTGGCATATGAATAGCTAAGTGTTCGCTCAGATACAAGGGATCGAATGGACATTAACAAGTAGCAAGTCAAGAATGGTGGCAGTGGTGGATGAAACACGAGTAGGCTCAGAAACTAGCTGTGTCAAACCAAAGGTAGTGCAAACATCAACAAAACTAGATTCCTCAGAAGAGGAACCACAAGGGATTGCCCAGTCTATGCTAGGGAAATTGAAATCACCGGTTACACAAATCTTTGCTTTGGGGTGGTTGAGTACAAGTATCGACAAAACATCGGTGAATAAAAACACAAAATTCACAGAATCCGGCGGCCTGTAAAGCAGGCCCAGAAGCAGATCGACATGATCTAGTTCTAACTTAACCCAAGACATTTCGAAAGAAGATTCAACATGTATAGGTAAGCACTGCAATCCCTGCTTAACAACGCTAAGGACACCGCCGCCACGACGATTAACACGATCATGGCGAGGAAGCACAAAGCTGGGATGCAAATAATAAATTTCTGGATTACAAATTTCTGGGGTTAACCATGTCTCAGTTAGAAGAATGATGTTACAACAACAACAATCGTTAACAACACTCAGTAAATTATCTTGTTTGTTCACCATACTACGTATGTTGGCAATTAAAGGGACCATGAAATGATTTTCGCGAATTCCGACTACTCCATAGGAAACCGTTCTCATGATCCCTCACTATCGTACACACATCGACTGTTAACCGAATTCAGTACAACGGGGGCGCAGCTATCAGCCAAAAATAGCGGGGCGTGACCGCTGGATATATGCCTTCGAAGCGTGCTTACGTCATCGCCATCCAATTCTCTCAGCCAACTGCCAACGACGAGGAAGACACACCCCGCGGGACCATGTGGGTGCATGGTTTCGGTTTAGACAACAACGACGTCGTATATCTGCCGTCGAAATCACTTGAAATATGACGAAAGGCAAATTGTCAGCAATGGAGGAAGAGATTATGCGACGCACACAGCGTGTATGGATCGTTCGGTACTCAGCAGCTCGTAAAACGTCACCGACGGAGGTATGTTCTAACGAAGAAGTTAAAGAGGAAAACGTGCTCCAGTAACCATGCTGACAGTCAACGGCTATATTACATTTTTTTTAGGATTCTGTGTCAACGGCTAGATATACAATCTTGCCTCCAGGTCAAATTAAAACATATTTCATGGCGAAGTATGCAAGCTTGTTTGCAAATTTTGCAGTTTGCTCGCAAAAGCTCGTCCACGAATCGGCAACATGTTCTTTGTATGATGTCCCGGCCAGTTCGTCTCAAAGGCGGGCCGTAGCAGCTGCCGTTAATATAGAATATCTTCGCTATTTGAACGATTTTCAACTTCATACTTCACAGAGCCAATTCTTTAGTACAGGGGAACAGATTAAAAATGATCGTGGGTTTGTCAAATATCATTTCATGGTCCCTTGAAGACGGATATTTGATTGGGAGGTGGCGGCGGTTGGGGGACATGTGTAACTTCTTTCACAGATTGCTATACCTGAACCTCGCGCACGCAATCAGAACTAACGTCAAAGGTAAAGCTCTTGTCACAAGAAAACAACTTACCGAAACGAAGCCTGAAATGCTGATTACGGGATCGTCCATATTCGACAAACTTTGATCTAGCGCGTCGTGTAGCTAAAGAGTAGCCTTGAGAAACAGAAAAGCCTGTTTCACGGAGCGCACTATTCTTGCTGATAACGTTATCCTTGATTTTGGTTGAGACAAATTTAAGAATGATGGGGCGGGTTTTCTCATGTGTGTACCTACCAAGACGGTGGGCACGCCCAATTTCATGCGAGGCGATATCTGTCTTAAGGTGGGACGAACAGGCACTCGTTATCAGCCTTTCAGATTCCGCCCCCGTCTCCGTTGCGGAATCAGAGAACCCGAAGAATATAAGGTTGTTGCGACGCGAGCATTCTTCAAGGTCGTTCAGACGAGACGATATATTAGTGACAGTTGAGAATAACGCAGATACTGAGGTCTTAACAGCCGCAACATCACATGACAAATCTCGAAGTTTTCCCAATTCTCTTTCAATACCTGTAACCTTATCAGAGAGAGACCGAAGGGAGATTTCTGCTGTTTTCTGACTCTCCTGCATTTTGTGAATTCCCGGAACAAATTAGCTTGGCCGTCCTGTATGTTTGCTAAGATTGACATTAGTTCGTCTTGCGATCTAAGAGCTGGAGGCCCCGGGTATAGCTCAATATCACCCGAACACAGTAGTCGTAACCATAAGAAGGGAGAAACAATTTCGGAGCGCCAAACGGGAAACGCTCAGCATATAGGAAACAACATCGGCCAAAATCAACATGACACCGTAGTCCCCGGATTGAGTTCGTCACCTCACAGTGCAAGCAAACGACTAATATATGGGCGTATGACGCAATGCAAGCAGATGTAACGTTTGCGAAACTCTGGGCACGGAATCGCCAAAAGACAGATATCATCGCTCCGAAACGAGAGATCGCCTGTGATGCAACTGACCTGCAGTACAACAATAGGTGAGTGCCCCATTCCTGCAGCAATTCCGTGCACCGACTGAAGCACGATGTCCCAGTCCTTTTGAAGGAGTAGGCGAGTTTGAGACCAATGTTGACAGGCGGTTGACACTGTCGAAGATGTGGGCGTCATGCTTGACGAAATCAGACGTGAGTTCGTGATTCCACAATCCCACGCACCAGCCGACGGAATGTTTGATAGAGGCTTGGTGGATCCGATAACGAAGAGGCAACAAGCAGAACCCGCAGTACAAGAATAGGCGAGTGCTCCATTCCTCCAGCAATTCCATTCCCCGACCGAAGCATGATGCCCCAGACCTTTTGAAGAAGTGAACGAGTTTGCGACCAATGTTGACAGTCGGTCGACACTGTCAAAGATGTGAGCGTCATGCTTGACGAAATCAGACGTGAGTTCGTGATTCCACAATCCCACGCAACCGCTGACGGAATGTTTAATACGAGGCTTGGTGGATCTGATAAAGAAGATGCAACAAGCAGAACCTGTAGTACAAGAATAGGTGAGTGCTCCATTCCTGCAGCAATTCCGTGCCCCAACTGAAGCACGGTGTCCCAGTCCTTTTGAAGAAGTGAACGAGCTTGCGACCAATGTTGACAGGTGCTTGTCACTGTCGAAGATGTGGGCGTCATGCTTGACGAAATCAGACGTGAGTTCGTGATTCCACAATCCCACGCACCAGCCGACGGAATGTTTGATACGAGGCTTGGTGGATCCGATAACGAAGAGGCAACAAGCAGAACCTGCAGTACAAGAATAGGCGAGTGCTCCATTCCTCCAGCAATTTCGTTCCCCGACTGAAGCATGATGACCCAGTCCTTTTGAGGAAGTGAACGAGTTTGCGACCAATGTTGACAGTCGGTCGACACTGTCAAAGATGTGGGTGTCATGCTTGACGAAATCATCAGACGTAAGTTCCTGATTCCACAATCCCACGCACCAGCTGATAGAATGTTTGATACGAGGCTTGGTGGATCCGATAAAGAAGAGGCAACAAGCAGAAGCTGGAGTACAAGAATAGGCGAATGCTCAATTCCCCCAGCAATTCCGTTCCCCGACTGCAGCATGATGTCGCAGTCCTTTTGAAGAAGTGAACGAGTTTGCGACCAATGTTGGCAGTCGGTCGACACTGTCAAAGATGTGGGCGTCATGCTTGACGAAATCAGACGTAAGTTCGTGATTCCACAATCCCACGCACCAGCTCACAGAATGTTTGGTACGAGGCTCGGTGGATCCGATAAAGAAGAGGCAACAAGCAGAACCTGCAGTACAAGAATAGGTGAGTGCTCCGTTCGTAGAGCAATTCCGTGCCCCGACTGAAGCATGATGTCCCAGTCATTTTGAAGAAGTGAACGAGTTCGCGACCACTTACTTGAAGCAGCAGTGACCAAATGCAGTACTGTGAAGATGCAAACACTGGTGCACCCTCTGTGCTCCAAGTAAATGAGATGTCATCACTCTGTACAGGAATCTTTCGATATGTTGGGCTGGTCACCACATCCCCAACATTGTATGAAGCTCCTTGGCCAAGTCTTCCCAGGCGAAAAAATGAACTGGGAAGTCAACTGGTTCCAGTTTGTTTCCACTTGCCTCCAACTGGTCATGAACTGGAACCAATTGGGATCAAACTGGCGGCAACTGGAAACTAAAGTGGTACCAGTTCAAGCTGGGCCGGTGGCAACTGGAAAGTGAAGTGGTACTAGTTCAAGCTGGGCTGGTGGCAACTGGCCATGAGATGGTACCAGTTGAAGCTGGGCAGGTGGCAACTGGAAAGTGAAGTGGCACCAGTTCAAGCTGGGCTGGAGGCAACTGGACATGAAGTGGTACCACTTCAAGCTGGCGTGGTGGCAACTGGACATGAACTGGTACCAGTTCAAGGTGGGGGGTGGCAACTGTAAAGTGAAGTGGTGCCAGTTCAAGCTTGACTAGCTGCCATGTTTGGGGGAAGTTTTGGTTTGGGTTCCGGGATAGGTTTGTATGTAGTAATAGAAGATTACGAAACAAAGGTATGGGGACGGTCGGAGAGCAACTTTATAGTTAAAAAAAATTATTTCGATTTTTGGAAGGTACGCTGATGCTAACAAAAGCTAATTTGATAATTTGGAACTATTATACAGTCGACCCCCGTTTATCCGGACGGTGCCGTTCCCGGCGAAATCGTCCGGATACCGGGGCATCCGGATAAATGAAACGACCGAAGAGAAACGTCCTACAGAGCAAGGTTTAATTAAAACACAGAAATCTCGTCAATGACAGTTGTTACATAGTAGTGTAGGCACTCGATTCCTGCAAACTTTTGCTAATTGCATGGAGTTGAGCCACGCTGTTGCGCTGCTCGAAGAATGTCAGTGCGGACGCGAAGTGTCACTGTCGGAGCCTTGTTTCTCACTGATGTCATCGGCACAGTCTTGCTGCACATCATCGGAGGCAACAGCAGCAATCACACCGTCATCAGTCATGGCTGAACACACGTCATCATCCTTATCAACGTCAACATAGTCAGAAATCGCAGCATCATGTACGGCAGTCGCAGTGAGCCTCTGCATCAGGGATCGCAGCTCAGCTAGGGGACTGTCTTCATCCGCCAACGGGCCGTAAGCAGCAGGCCCTCGGGTTGGAGTTTTCCCCTCTAGAACCGGTCAGTTGCTCGAGATATTTCCAAATGACTGGACTGGTCAACGTGACCCAACGCACACAAAGAGGAAAGGGGGTCATCGTCCACAGTTGTCTCCCCTACGGAGGAATGTAGGTCCCTGACGTGTAACGGGAACAACCCCAACACAGCGAAAAGGGTGACGAAGCGGGGTCAGCATCTCCTCTTACTCCCCGTAGTCCGGATAACTGAAGCTGGATTACAAGAATTTTCGACTTTCGTTCCCTGGAATTCCTGTCCGAGTCCGGAAGCTGAAGTCCGGATAAACGAGAACAAAATACATGGAGGAAAATCTGTTCCCGTGCCTTTTGTCCGGATACCGCGGGATCCGGTTAACTGAAGTCCGGATAAACGGGGGTCGACTGTATTTGCATATTTTGCGCGTTCCTGCTCCCCTGATGGATGACGTGTTTGAACGACGTGTAACGGTCGCACATGAACGGTCGCTTGCTGCTTCCAGATGCAGCGTTCGCAATTGTCTGCCGTGTTTTGACTTTTCGCGTTCGACTCAGCATGCCCCACGTGACATTTTTGCTCTTAATGATATTAGCGTGACATGCGACAATATAAATTACAGTGAGCGCCATCGGTTTCAGTACGACCAGACAGGTGTCATGCGATTGTGGCTCTGCTGCAACTGCGAAGACCGCTTCATCGTGAGTATTATGCTCAAGTGTTTTTTTCCTTCCTGTGAACAAACTAAAATATCAATAATGGTAGCGTCCTGTTGCAAGTTTTGTTCCTGTTGCAAGTAAGGTTTGTCTCCCCTGTGTGTTCCACGGGAACATATATAGACTCGTTCCTTTCACGACTAACTCCCGGTTTATGCGAATGCGATGTTAACTTTAACAAAGCAACTTTTTGCACACCGTACGTTGTGAGACGTGTCTCCTGGTTTCTCGTTCTTTTAAAGGTACTATAAAGCAGTCGAGGGCGAACCTATGCAATCAGCATGACGTGAGAGTGCTTGACTCAAAGGCTCAGCACAACAAGTAATATGTTCAGGAGTTGACTCTAAGTATTTTTAATCGGTAAATAAAAACGCAGTCAAGAATGTCGTGGCGACGCCTGGTGGGAAGAAGCCCTCAATTTGTCAAGCAACCCTGTAAGCAAGGAGACCGATAAACAGATGGCTTTCCTGTCGGGATTTGCAAATACTACCTTTTGAGAAAAATGTAACGTGTGTGAAAGAAAATAAACACAAGCCGAATCTTGCACTCAGTAGCTACGTTACACATGGCGCGCATGGTTGCAACCTGTCAAATCTAGTTTTGGTTTTGACATAGTACTTCTGTGGCGCCCGAGGTGCCGCTGTGTTCGGCCCAGAGTCGTGCGCATGAGACATTTTCTCCGCCGTACTTGGCGGAGTGGACGTTTCGTCCGTCTGCTTCGCCACAGTGTTGCCAGTAGATTTTAATTTTGATTTTTTCGGGATCTATAACGTCTATGTGAGAAAATTTTGTGGCATTTTACTCCTGAGGACGTACACAATTCAGGGCACACAAAATATGAGGTTGCACCTCGACTGCTTTATGGTACCTTTAATCATAATGTGCCGCTAGTCTGCGCGTTCCCGCTTTTGATGCTCGTCATTCTCGTGTTTCAGATCCTTCACACGGAAAACACGGGTTGCGAACCCACATAGCTCAGCAGAGTACTCGTGACGTGGGTCCGAAAAGCATGTGAGTCCGTTGTGGAGTAGTTGTGGCTTTCAGTTCATGTTCTGGTGATAATATTGTGCTTCACAGACCGACTGCGAAGCAATATGTCGGACTCCGCAAGCGCCTCCTGTAAGGGGGGATACACAGGAAAGGTGAATGTCTGCGACATATGTGTGTAGTGAACTAAATGAATTAAATGATAGAGTGTCCTGCAGCTCTATATGTAGAAAACCAACTGATGACGACTTCCACGGCTGCCCGGAATGCTTCCTGTTTTCTCCAACCGTTTCTGTAAAGTCAGTGAGAAACTGCATCGTGAAATACAAAATGTTTGTTTCAGAAGTGCACAATAAAATAATTAATGTTGAGTTCAGTATCATGCATCTGTGGGTTTCATCATGGCGGCCCAAATAAGCTCCCGAGTGGCTCAGTTCCGCTTGGAGGAGAAACGTTCGTACTTCGGCTGCGACCAGTCGCAAACTGGTATTTTGAACTGGGACCATTTCATGGTGGGACCAGCTGCAAACTGGTTTTTGAACCGGTCCTACTTCAAGGTGGGACCAGTTCAAACCGGTTTATTGAACTGGGACCACTTCAAGCTGGGACCAGCTGCAAACTGGTTTATTGAACTGGGACGAGTTCAAGCTCAGACCAGCTCAAACTGTGTTATTGAACTGGGAGCAGTTCAAGCTGGGACCAGCTGCAAACCGGTTTTGAACTGGTCCCAGTTGGAAGATTTTTCATCTGGGTTATGACACTCTCGTGTGTCTCCATAAAGTCACGGAACCGTGCTTCGCGGTCTACCAGAATGAAATAATGCCTGGATGACAAAAGTTCTTCCCTGTTGTTGTACTTTCCACAGTGACGACATTTTAGGTTAGGCGGAAGGAACTTACTGATCCGAGTTGTACTTGTCCAACTACGCGCAACACTCACAATAAAAGTGAGCTGTTAAAAACTGTTTAGCGGCATTAAACTGCTTAAAGAAGAAGGTACTTCGTGGTTGGAAAGTTTGTTTCGTGAGGAAGGTGTGCTTGAATAATATTTAGCAGGCTTTCTGTTGCTTCCTGCGAGTTATGGTACCTCAGCACGTGCACCATAATCAACAGCTGGCTGGTACATCTGCATATTGTAACAGCCCAGCAGTTGCTTCTCTTCTGAAACATGTTTCCACCATACTCGAACCTGCACTAAAGGGCTTATCTGTTCCTGTAGGTGACGCAGAGGCATTGCAACGAAAGAGAGGTAAAAATTTTAAAGTACTCGAAACAGTGGCTGGCTTAGGCGTGGAAGACGCAAGTGTTCTTATTAAGTAATAAAATAGTGAGTACATAATTTTCTAGCATGCATTTTTAGTAGCTTGCAGCCAATCCATGATTGCACTATATGCACACTGGAGCATTCGTGTAATTATTGCAATGGAATTTTTGCTTCTCCATGGGATTCCATAGTCGAAAAATGAGTGTGCAATCCCGTACGAAACCTCGTGAGTAACCTGAATCCGCCCTGAATCCGGGCACTATCCGGCTGATTCTGGCGGAATCCGGTACTGTTCAGGCACTATCAGCACATTCCGGCGTAAGTCCAGCCGGATTCCGGACGCCGCTTTCCTGAATCAGACTGAAGCAAACCGGAAGGACGTGCCTGATACTTTGTCGCCAACCGGGGTCCCTTTGACAATCTCTGAAAATATTTCAAGCGTGGCAATAGATGTTAGGTAACATATTACAGAGATCCTCGATCACGTTGCCCTCGAGGTCTCGAATTATTAAATTATATGTAGCGTATCTACGAACCTTATCTTCAGAACCCCGCAAAACATACGGTATATCTTCCCGAATATAGCAGCAGCAGGAACGGAAATACATTCAAGCAATTGTCCGGTGAGTAAATACTCGGAATCCCTCAACAAAGGTACATTTTTCCGGAGCCACGTGCTGTGTACATTATTTCGAAATCCCGTGCATGGCCAGTCGAACCAGCGATGCCGATGAGATGAAGTGATGGCAGGACGATCAGGTGAAGTTACCTTGGCAGCGCAGGATTATGTCAAGCATACGTTTGACTAAAATAATTTCACAGTTGTCTGCGACGCAAAACCACGAATTAGTATTAATTGTTATTGCTGAAATAACTCTCTGGGCAGGAAAAAGGGACACCAGTTAATGCCGGATGTGCACTGTATGATATGATAATATAAAGCAAAAAAGCTTAATATATCTTGCTTATTTGTTAGCGTTTTCCGTTTGGCTTCGAAACCACGAAACCACATGTACATTGCAGTCCCTCTGGACAAAGGTGTAATGAGCTAAACTGGTTTCGACTTTTTAGGTCAGCGGGAAATTCCAGAGCTCAATGGGAAGCATACACTGACCCTTCCCCTTCCGCACCGCTGCTGCCTTCGGGCTGATTAGGGAACATACTCATTCTTGTTATATTGTCAACGTCAGTAGGTCACCTGACATCCATAGTCATTTGAAGTGCTAGGCCCAGACAGGATTCATTCGCTATCGTCGCCATCTAGGCGTCCTCGTGTTAAAGAAAACGCTTTTTGTGTGTGTGTGTGCTCCACGTAGAGAACTACAACAATGTAACGTGTACAGGTAGGGGAGTAAAGGGACAGTCGCATCGACCACAGATCGATTCCGAAACCACAGTGAAATGAGATTCCCCGTCCTTCACTGACCATGACTCCGAAAGTTCCATCCCGATCGACAGAATACTTTTTCCATAGATCGTGTGTAAGCGGCGCTACAGCAGACGACGGATGCGGGCGTCAAGCGGAACTCCCTGCTGAGAATCTTTAGCAACGTCACATGGAATCTGACCAATAAGAACGCGGCGAGCCAGAGGATTCCCCGCGGCTTGCAGCTTGCATGAGCAAGGTCAGGGAGACGAAGGCGAAGGCACATACGGAGATGGCGGACTCGGAATGCGGAAGTGGCGAATCGTGCTGTTCAAATGCCTTTAGTAATAGATCCCGTTACGAATATACATCTTTAATGACGGCACATATTCGACGGATCCGCTTCTTCTGCAAGTCACTGGTGATGTACGTGCCGCAGCTGCGTTAGCGCAACAGAACGAGCCTCAGGACCACTGCTTTAGGTACGTTCGTGATCGGAGTGCTCAATACTTAATCCCGTGACATTCACTACGACGCAGGAAACAATCCAAGTGTTTGTGCGGCGTCTGTGCTCCCCAGGAACCGGATGAGTACCTATATGCTGCAGTGCTGGTGAAGTGGCAGAGTTGTGCAATGACGGCGAAGTACAGTGTGTGCACGCATCACACTTTGTTCACAGCTCTCCGTCTTCGGCCAGAACTTCTGGTGGTGTATCCACCGCAGTATTGCAGCGACGATCACAGTCTTCGCCTACTGTACCCACGATAGATAGGCACGTTGAGCAATCCTTACTTTCGTAGCTGTCGTCGTTGTTTGCACACACGGCGAATGCCCCATGAAAGTTACGAAGGCTCTAACCAACTGTGCAACTCACGGGCCGGGTTAGAATTAGAATGATTGTCAGGAAATTACTGTGCTACGTGTTTAGGAAAGTGTCCTCTCTTTTTACAGCTACGTCAGGTTCACTCCTTATTGTGTGTTTACAAGCTGAGTTTGGAGATTCCTTGGACCAAGAAACAGACGACAGATACCTGGGTGTGTCGTCCGCATGATTCGCCAATGTTTTTCCATCCCGGTTGTATCAGGACTATCATCTTTAGTGTGCCTCATTTCCTGTTCACGCCTACACCATAATAGACTTGCGTAGTTTCCAATTGAGAAGTGTGAAACATAATTTGTGTTACCACAATAATCCCGAGAAGTGCAAAGAAATAGGCAGGAGCAATAAACTACGTGGCCATAAGTGACAGTTATACTTTTAATGGTAGTGTAATGCTTCTTATCGTTGGCAGTATTATAGCATGTGAGGGATATAACACGTCAAATAATTTCAGGTAACGTTTCGTAACTCACTAATGGTACAGTTACACCTCATTATCATGGAAAGTGATACATCTGTCTGGGAATGTCTACAATTTGTCATTCCCACGGAAGATTGTTCTGCCTTGATACAGCAAAACAAATTTTGATACCTGCCATTGATTCAATTTTTTTAGCACCACTGTTTTGAAAACAGCTTTCAAGACTGTAACTTCAGAGGTTCTTGGCAGAGCGTTACCTCTTGTCTATGTATTATAATAATTATTATAATTACAGGCAATAAGTTACGCAAATGTGAATAAATCTTTGTGTTGACTGAGTGTTGTCCATTCAAGAGCCATTGCACAAGTCCACCTCCAACTCTTCATGCACAGATATTTATTATTTGCTATGCACAGACAGTTATCAGCGTGCACCACACTGGCAATGTCCCTTGGGATCTGAAGCAGGGACTCACAAAAACACACACACAAAAACAGTATCGTAAGTACTTCAATTGAAATGAAAATCTAGAATTCTGTGTTTCTTACATTTCTGGGCAGTTTCATTATAACAGTGGTACACAGGAAAAAAACTCGAGGTGTTGGAGGGTGATCTGTATCGATCTCTGGACACAACCAAGTATAAAATTTTGGAAGGGTTAGTACATCCTGAAATGACCCTCATGCCTCAGACCTCCCTTTTACAGTAAGATACCTCTTACTATCTACGGCATATCCTATCAAAGCTCACAGGACAGCAAATTTGGCCAATGCTTATGTGACAGTGCCTCATAGAATATGCAGCTTTTCCGTTGAATTGACATTACATCTCTGGTAGCCCCTTTAATGTCTGGAGGTAGGTGCATCATTTTACATTTAACGAGCAGTAATGTATACCATTGCACAAAAGGAAACAAGGGCTTAATCTCAATGCTGCATCAGCATCATTCATCATGTCACAATAACGTTGTTGTCAGCCTCTGCAGAAAGATTTGGGTGGACCTGAAAAGGACCTTTTTTTTCTTTGTTTTTCATTTCCTTCTTTCAAGTTATTTTGTCTTGGCATGTAGCTGTGAGATGTTAGTAGAAGCCATGAAGTCATTCTCTTTACTTCTTCAACTTGGCTGCAGAAAGCACTGTTCTGGAAGATCCTAATTTGTCAGAGGCGTCGTAAAGGCATTAGTGTAAAAACCAGGTCTCTCAGAAAAATTGCCGTGCACACACGTAAGTTGTTTGATGCCGTTTCATGGATGGATGAGACTTGGATCAGGAGCACCTGGTCCTTCTATAACACAGAACGTCAAAAGTGCACCTCAAGTTGGCTACGGCAACCGCAAAAACCGCCGCCCTACAGCACACAAACAGTTCACAAACAGCGAGATAAAAGGAAACTGGGAAGTCGTTTATGGCGCTTATGTTACGGACAGAGGTACTGCTTGTATATAGTGCCTGTTTCTAACACCAGCACACAAACAACCTCAGTTCTTCCTTTTAGTGATCGGGGTTCATGGTTTGCGAATTGTTCTGTGTCCAAAAATTGTAAACACATTATATGTATTTAAGTAATATACGTACCACTTGCGCTCGACCCTGTCGAGTTGCCTGCAGCTATAATACACATGAAAACCAATCATGACTACCACATTCAACAAAAGTCACAGGTTCAGTAACAGGGAAAGTTTCATGATAACGCGTCCGACAACAAGAAAAGCCAATCACGTTCATATGAATGATATCATGTTCGTTTACTTGTTTATTGTATTTTTTTATCTAGTTATTAATCATAGGTTAGGGGATACCTTACGTTGTACCGATTTCGTCTTTTGCTGCTAAGTTACTCACGCGCAAGAGTGACAGATGCGATTGGGAAACGGGAAACTACATAGACATTGTGACTTACTGTCGATGTTGCTGGCTCGTTTTGTTCGTGGAAAACTGTCGGAACGGCGTCAAGTTTCACTTCGTTCCTTTTTTGTGTCAATCCAAGTTGCACTTCCATGATGTTCTCATCCAGGTACACATTATCGGTGAAATGCGAGGAGCATACACGGACAGCATGAACACTCCTTGCTTCATCTGAATACCCGCTAGTGATGTAGCTGCTTCCAACTTTCGCTTCGTCTGGGGTCTGGCTGTAGCTATACCCTAGGCGAGCGAAATCAAACATCGAGGTTTCCGAAGGAAGTTTTCCTGGAGTCAAGAACGCTGCGTCGGTTTCCAAACGACATCTCACGCGAAGGATGCAAGCGTAGAGATTCTCCCGATTCACAAAGAGTATCCGCGTCACTAGGAAGTGTCACGTGTGAATACGGGCGACGTCCAGGAAAAACCAAAGCAGCCCCAGACTTGGCGGCAGACGACAGCGTCCTTCACAGCGGATTAGCCAGATTCGACCTTGCGTCACGCGATGTTCTTGGCGCTGGCGCTTTCGAGGATCAAAACGAAACCGGATCTTTTAAATTCGATTCCTCATCACCCCGGCAGTTTTGGAAGGAGAAAATTTGGCAAATAGCTCATGGTAGTGTACCGAACACATTGATATTGGATTCGTAAGCACGGTTCCGGATGCGACAGTCCCTTTAAAGTACGCTGACAAGAAAGAAGAATATTTGATGAATATTTCTGGTAAGTGGCCGCTTCTTACCGCTTGTGTTTTCTGTGTGTGCTGCTTTTTCCTTCATCACTTCGCGTTTCTTTCTTGCAGACGGCAAGACTGCACTCCAGGATGAAATGGACGTTTTAATAGAAGAATGAAACAGGAATTCCTGAGAAGGCGGTCCTGTGTGTGTCTTGTCGTGCGTTTTGTGTTATGTGCCATGTCGTCAATCGTTACGAACCAACTCGATCGCATCAGCGCTCTCTTGGATTACCACAAGACAAACCCTCTCCTTCCAAAACTGTAAGTTGTCCTAGTCTTTGTGCCACGATTCCGCTTAGAGACTTCTTTCTCTGCTTCATGTGTGTGCCTTATTTGCAGAATTCACTCAGGCACACAGTGTAGGACGGGAGGAATGGAAGGCGTCGCCCCCGGCTCTACTGATATCTATTGAAAGGCAAACGAAACCATGGAAATAAAATTGTCGACTGAATTTTACACTTTGTGTTCCATCCATACATGAGTATGTAAAGGCACGACAAGGGCAATCGGGTCAAGTAGCCCGATTTCAGGTTTCACAAATTTCACAGTTTCAAATAGATCCACTGCAGTAAAGGGTCATAGCAAGCGAATGCATGCACCACCATGGATTCAGCATTTCTTCCGATTTTATTCATGCGCTTTTCGTTTTCGTTCAGGGATTATCCTGTATTCTATCAGGCGCATATCCGGGTATGATCAGATAAATGGCGAGATTGTTCGGGTTACATTCAGTTTCTAGTTCAGGACCCATTCAGTCCCGGAATAAATGACCGGAATAGATCCTGATACCCCATTCCTGAATACTTACTGATCGTCATTCCTGCCCAATTTTGGGTTCAGTCCGGAATCAGGTCTGATCGAAGGAACCTGATTGGTTTTGGATTCAGGAATTTCCATACGGGATGGTTGCGACAGCAACAAAAAATAATGCTAGAATTCGAAGAAGAATCCTCTGCTTTGTCAAGGAGACTCAGAAAGTACAAAAGAAGAATAGGTACGTTTTCCATAGTTCGAGCTCGAAGTGGTTGCATTCTGGTCTTGTAACTGCTTGTACTCAAATCTTCAGAACGACTGCGCAATCATGAGCAGGCACCAACCATTGGTGCGCCAAGGGTAAATGGGATGAATTAATAGCGGAGGGAAAATGTAATTAATCGCTTTCTTCAAGTTACAAGGCTCCCCTTCCATGGCTCTATAACTGTTTTGTTTCATTTCCTTCTAAAGGTTGATATTGGGCTCGGCGTCGTCATTGATGCGGGAGTATTGCACAGAGTGGAGGCTGGGGCCACAGTAGATGAAACAAAGTAGGTCTTCTCACAAACGCTACGCTAAGTTTGCTCCTCCTGTTAATTGGATACGTGTTTGTTAATTTTACTGCTGTCAAACACGACTGTTTTGGCTGACTAGGTCACGCTAAGTCACGCTGACTAGGCTTGCAAGGTTCCTCATGCGAGCGGTCTTGCACCCTGAGGAACTGGCGGAGAAAACTTTTCTGGGAGGCAAGTGAAGTGCGCACAAAGAGAAGCCTACGAAGCTGGCGCTAGACCAGACGAGGGCAAACGCAGTTATTGGTATTGTAGCAGCGTCACCGTTATGAGTGTCAGATAGCTACCGAGTTATCAACACGTGCCGACTTTCGTTGTTTTGAGGGTGCTGGCGCTTTGTACCGAGGTGTTGTGGGAGGATGTTTCAGAACAATAAATATCTCTTCTACTTTGGCTTTTGTGCGACCATGTTGCCTTCTACAGAGTGGTGTCCCGAACGTGAGAATGGCTACACCGCCCCCACCAACTGCCTCCAACGCAACAGAAGCTACATACCCAGGTCTGCATCACATTGCCGTGAAAATTCCACCGTTTTGGCCTGCTGATCCCGTACTGTGCTTTGCCAACATCGGGGCTCAGCTTGCCTTGAGGGCCATCACAGTTCAAAGTTCTACAATGTCGTCGGAGCGTTGGGTCCCACAGAAGCAGCCGAAATGAGGGATATCATCACAGACCCTCCCTCGGACAATCATTATGAAGCCTTGAGGACTGCGCCTACGAAACGTACTCGGCATCAGAGCAGGGGCGCCTTCGGCAACTCCTCACCGACGAAGTTCTTGGAGACCGCAGACCATCACATCCCCTTGGACGCATAAAACAGTTATTGGGAGACGACAAGGCCTCCACGCTGGACGACTCCATCTTGAGAGAGCTATTTTTGCAACGTCTGCCAAACACAGTGCGCATGATCTTAACCACATCCGAGGCTGTGTCACTGCAAGTCTTAGCCGAAATGGCAGATAAAATGATTTACATTGCACCCTCAACAGTGTGTGCCGCTCTACCACAGCCTGTCGTGCCATCAGTGTCGGACTTTCAGCACTTGCACGACGAAGTTAGTCGCTTCTCGGAAGTGGACGCTTCCAGTTTTCGATTTTGAAATACGGCAAGCTCAAGACCTCTCAGGCCAACCACTCGCCAACAGGGATTCCGTCGTTGTCGTAGTCCCTCACCCCGGCAGCAACGGGCGAACCCTGATGAGCGCTGGTATCATCAAACTTTGGCAACCGAACGCGTAAGTGTCAGCCACCATGCTCACGGCAGGGAAATGGAAGTGTCAGCAGCTGAAGACGACCGGTTATGCTGACGCAGTTTCCAGTCGTCAACGACTCTTCTACTACTGACCGTAACACTGGTGTTCGTTTCCTGGTCGACACCGGCGCCGAAGTATGCGGCATCCCCGCTTCTCAAGAAACCAAGAAGCATTGTCCACCAAGCGGCAGTCTGCAAGCGGTCCATGGTTCATCCATCACCACGTACGGCGAGAAGTTAGTGACGCTCAACTTGGGCCTACGTCACGCCTTCCGATGGATCTTTGTTTTAGCCAATGTGCCCACGCCATAATCGGCGCAGACTTCCTTGCTCGCTTCGGACTACTCGTCGACATGAGCCGCAAAAGATCAGTCGACGCCACTACAAGACTTTGGGTCGATGGAGTAACAGCCTCCAGCGCAAGTTTCATGACCGTCCGCGGGTTGGTCTCTATAAATGAGTACGATGCCATTCTTCGTGATTTTCCTACGCTTACTTTACCCCCCCCCCCCCACTCCAACTGGAAGGCCTCGGTCAAACACGACGTAGTGGACCACATCATAACCACGGGACCACCGGTCCATGTACACCCTCGGCGTCTGAGTCCGGAAAGGTTCAAAGTCACCAAGGACGAGTTCGAGCACATGCTCGAACTAGGCATCATGAGACTGTCGTCAAGCGCATGGTCTTCGGCCCTACATTTGGTACCAAAGACAACCGGTGACTGGCGGCCATGTGGAGATTACAGGGCAGACGAATTTTCTCAAAAGTGGATATGATCCGTGCGTACCACCAGATACCAGGTAGCAGATCAGGACATTGTAAAGACTGCACTTTCAGTCCCATTTGAACTATTCGAATTTCAGCGCATGCCATTTGACCTGCGGAACGCGGCGCAGACCTTCCAACGTTTTATAGATTCAGTTATTAGAGGTCTACCGTTCGTTTTCGCTTATATTGACGACCTCCTCGTTGCGAGCTCCTCACCACAACAGCATGCAGAACACCTACGTGCGCTCTTCACTTGCTTAGAAGAGTTCGGTATTGTTATCAACCCCATAAAAAGCAAGGTTGGGGTGGAAGAGCTCGACTTCCTCGGCCACCACATCTCCAGGCGGGAATCACTTCTCTCTCAACCAAAGTGAAGGCGATACAAGAGTTCCCACAACCTACACCTTCACGCAAGCTCAGAGAGTTTCTTGGTCTTGTGAACTTTTACAGAAGAATTGTTCCGAACTGCGCTAAAACTATTCTACCGCTGGAAAGTCTTTTTGCACAGGCTTACAAACGAAAAGGACTTCTGTGTTGGACACCAGCAAGCATTAATGCTTTCAAGCAGATCAAACAAGACCTGGCCAACGCCACCTTACCGGTGCTTCTAGCCACGACGCGTCGGCAGTCGGCGCACTGCTTCAGCAGAAGATAAAGGAGCTTTGGTAGCCCCTTTCCTCTTTCTCGCGCAAGCTAAAGGTGAGAGAACAACGTTATAGTGCGTTCTCCTGTGAACTTCTTGTAGACCTTGCGGTGAAGCATTTTCGCCCTTTCCTTGAGGGCCGTATTTTCACAATTTATAGGGACTGCAAGCGGCTGACTCATGCCTTCGCTTGAAAGAGTGACAATTATACGCCTAGAGAGATTCGGCAGCTTGCGTTCGTTTCCGAATTTTCCGCCGACATTCGACGTGTCAGCGGATACAACAGCACCGTAGCTGTGATACACTAAGCCACATCAGCATCGTTTCTTCACTTAATCTGCCGGATGCCGAAGTCTTGTTCACCCCCGAAGCGTTTTCGGACGGACAAAGTTGACAAAGAATTGGACACAGAAGAATGGACAAAGAACTGACTAAGCTTCTCACCGACCCTACAACATCGCTACGTTTTGAAACGGTACTTCTTCCGGGAACAGCCACCACTCTAGTTTGCGATGTGTCTACCGGAAGACCCCGCCCGTTTGTCGCAGGACGCCTACGTCGAGCTGTTTTCGACACCCTACATTGCCTATCACATCCTGGAATACAAGGAACACAAAAGCTTATCAGCGCCCACTACGTTTGGCCCGTCATCCAGGCACAAGTAAAGCACTGCACCCGTAGCTGCCAATCGTGCCAACGAGCGAAACCCCAGCGGCACACGTTCTCCCCCACTCACCCATTACTTCTACCAGATGACCGCTTCGAGAAAGTGCACTTGGATATTGTGGGCCCATTGCCACCATCTCAAGGTCAACGCTACCTATTGACAGTGGTAGACCGTTTCACACGCTGGCCAGAAGCGACTCCAATGCTAGATATTACAGCAACAACGGTCGCCGCTACATTCATGAACACGTGGGTCGCTCGTTTCGGCGTACCATCCACCATCACGACAGATCGCGGTCGACAATTTGAATCATCTTTGTTCACCTCCCTTACTTCCCTGCTAGGATTACGGCGCACCACTCTAAGAAAAAAAGGTGTAATTTTCTACCTTTTGGGGTAGAAGTCTGTTGTCACAGATTCTCAACCCTTTTGGGGTAGAAAGTGTGGGGTAGAAAGTGAGGGGTGGAAACACTTCTACCCCTTGATTTCTACCACACTGGTGGAACAGTTCTACCACTGAGTGTGAAGAGAATTCTACCCTGTTAGTGGCAAAATTCTGCCCCTACATGGTTGACTGTTATTCCTCTGGGGGGTCTATCTTTTCTCTCCATATGGAAGACACCTCTACCCCAAGGATGAGAAATATCTGCCCATCTTGACGCTAAATATTCAACCATTCCCGGAAGACAGTTCTACCGGGAGTAGAACTGTTCTCCCTTATTGGAAGATAATTTTTTACCCGAAATGGTAAGAATCTCTGCTATTATTCGTGCTGTGCCTACCGGTGGCATATCTCTACCCGTAATGACGGGGCATTTAGACCTTGTAGGGAAATATTTACTCCGCCTTTCATGAAGGACGTCTGCCCTTCTGAGAAGAACTTGACGTATAGTATTTGTGTGGATAAGATAGAACATGTACGTAGACAACTGTTACTGGTCACAGCATTTTATTAGCACGTCACAATTGGAATCGTACACTTGCGCTTACCAATGTGAAAGGTACATCCATTTTGAAGAAGGCTGAGCACGGAGACACGAAAGAAAACACGACACAACACAGACGACTACATTGTTGCATCCATCAGACTGCACAGCACTTGCATGGACTGTCCTTGCACATAAATTCCACATGCATGCACCCTAACAAGGGCATCGGGATAACTTCTGAGGGCTCGACGTTTCACACTACTGTGTCGCTCTAAATACACACGAATCTTCGCCCGGTCTATAATATCTGGCCGGAGGAACACGTGGCAGGGCGGATGATTTCAACTGAAATGTAAATGGCATTAATAGAGCATTTAAGATAAGCGATAAATAATAACGACCGTACATGTTTCACTTCTCAGAAAAATTCAGAAATATGTTTACATGTGTGATTCCCTCAGAAATAGGCATGCAAAAAGAAGGCTAACCCGACAGTGAACAAAAGCAAAACAAAAAAAAAACACAGCGCACATCATAAAAAACATGACTCGATCGATGAATGCCTTCTCCCATCAAACAGTGGCTCACCGTATGTTATGGCTCCGTTTCTTCATTTTCGAAGTGGATCCCGTAATCACAACCGGCGGGCGCTGATAAGGTGCCGTGCTAAAGTTGTCATGGTGACCTGCGTGAATTACACAAACGCATTTGCTCATATTGCAGTTTCATAGGATGCTGAAAAAGTGTCAGACGACATGCCGGTCAACCAGAACACGCAATGCGCAAAACACATCTGATCACTGCATATAAGACGCTCGGGAAGAAAAATCTTGAATATCAAAATTACTCACCTGATTCTGTCCTAACTCCACCTTGCTTATGTTCATACCATTGCAGCTGAACCGATAACACCTTCCACCATGCAGATGCGAATACCCGACTCAGCATAGTCATTAGGCCGCACGCATGGCCTTCGGTGCAGCAATGTCCACGTGCAAACCGACAGTCTGTCACTTTCAGCGTTCGTCTCTATACTGACCCCTTTTACACAATCAGCGATTCCGCGCAAGCGCAGACACTCTGTGTTTGGTCGCTCTGGCTAATCTCTTGAACAGTGACCTCGAAGTTGGACCAAACGCCTTTGTGCGCAGGATTAGTAACCCTCAACTATTCTCGTCGCTTGAGTGACTCCATTTACACTTCCATTAGTGACCCTGCTACGAAACACACAAAAAGAAAAAAAGAGTCACTTGAACCCTAATAGTGACAAGATTACCACAGTGGTTCTACCGTTATGGGGAGAGAGTTGAGCAAAAGGGCAGAAACAGCACAACTTCAACCTGCAGCCGGTAGAGGGAAAATAGGTCGGGAAGAACTGTTGCGCTTCTACCCGTTTTCAACCTTTTTTTCTTAGAGTGGCCCACGGGCTTTCACATGCTCTGATTGGCGCACTCGAGAGGATTCCGTGTGACGTTTTGACGTTTTTTTTGGGCGAGGGGCTTCCGCTATACCCTCAACATCCGACGTCTCCTCTTGGGCACGTTTACTCAAGTTCCGCGCGAACTATGACGTTGTTTCAAGTGAAATGTTCACTGTTGTGACCGGCAGGGTGATACATCCACACCAAAGTTTCAGTTTGCATGCCGTTGCATACGACAGTCCCTTTAAAGGTGCCGCGACCGTGATAGGCGGCCAAAAGGTTTGTAAATAACGTGCTTGGTCTTGTTGTGCGCCGACTTGGACGTCTTTCGACCACGGTAATTAGTTTTATCCTATAATCTGGCAGTGAAACGGGAACAGTTTTGTACATGAGGCCTCTGTTCACCACTTCCAAGTTTCACCTCTAAAAAAGTTTCACATTGCCTTATATTCTGCTCTGTACTTTAAAATAACGTAGGACTGGCCGCGCAGAGCTTTTATTTGAACAGGATTACTCTAGATATCATGAGCTTGTTAAGCGCTGTGTAAGATTCGCGCGGTGAACAGCCTCAGGTCATCCTCATTTTTAACTGTGTCTGTGTGTCGTGCAGATGTCTCTGTGCCACCTTGCCTCCTTGTATGCAGAGATTTTTACTGATAGCCATACTAATAAATAAAAATAAATGTGTATTCACTTCGCTTCCCTATCAACAACAGTAATTCTAAGAGCTCTTACGTGTATTTATTCAGTTTATTATCAGTCATATTTTGAACATAAGCTGTTTGCTTCAAGAACTCCTTCGAACATTTACTTATTCTACTCGGTCGTCTTTTACGCGTATGTTCCGTATATTTTATGCTGTGCTGTATTCCGTTTGTGCAGTATAACTAGTACTTTCCTCATCGGCGCTTTGAGTCGTCTAGTAATATTTGTCCGTAGCTTCACTTGTCTCTACAGTAGTAGGAACGCGCTGGTCGTCAGCGGGTTCAGTCGTCTCGTAATATTTTCCCGTAGTTTCTCCTGTCTCTACAGCAGTAGGAACGCGTTCGCCACCGGCGGCTTCAGTCGTCTCGTAATATTTGCCCGCAGGATACGCAAGCTGTTTCACGCAGTTTCCGTTGTAGCACACACCGTGGCGCAGCAATCCTAGCTGAAAAGAAAGAACCATACGTCCTATAACGTGTGCGAGGAAAATGTAACACTTGAGACATGACGGTATGATAGATGATCGTACTCAAGAGTGATACTTAGTTTCTATCGGGCTCTTGCAGTAACCCAGTTGAGAGCAGAGCGTCGAACCTAAATGTTTTCCGGTTCGTTTCGGATTCGGATCGGGTACAAAGGTTCGGTTTTGGTTCAGCTCTGGAGTTCAGGCAATAGCGGTTCGATTAACCGGTTTTAGAGGTTGTAAACCCATTTCGAACCGGTTCGAGGTTCTAATGTTCTACAACATTATATGTAACCACTAAAAATGATACAAGATCTTTTACTTCCGTTTTCTATGGATTTATTTCTGCAATCTAGGCAGGCAGACCGCTCGAATCCACACATTACCCCTCATCACACACCAACCCGAACCGAACCGGTAACCGAAGTTTTTAGATCGGTTCGGTTCCAGTTCAGGTCCAAGATGGCGCGAGTTATTATGGTTCAGTTCCGGTTAATTCCAGCTAAAAATAACAGTTAAATCCGGTTTTCGTTTAGGTGTGGTTAGACGTTCTGGTTGAGAGTCTGTTACGTAGAGACATAGACACAAGTAAAAGGCAAGGATAAGGGCTTACAGGGACAAGAAGCACACATCTCAACTTCGTTTTTCTTCTTAGTACACGTGTAAGAACGCGAGGAAACAGCAAGTGATGATGGGACAGAAAATAGTTGGTGGGTAACTCCACTCACAGGTGCGCGAAAACAGACGTCAAGAAAACGCACTCGAGGCAGCACATTCTAAAAAGTGTCAAAAGGCACTCCTCCCCATGTTAGTTTCTATAGTCTCTAGGTACATTATATATTTCATTTCACTTCGTTATGAGCACCATCCAACACCTACATGCATAGCTTGGGATGTTGGGGATTGCATAGACCCGCTGTTTCAACTGTCAGTGTACAGGAGGCCCAGGTGCTTCTGAGGTCCAAAGATCATCGGGCACACTCTGGATCACCGTAAGAGGGCCATGCAGACTAAGCTGGGACTACGACATGACTGAGACGCCCTCTTATTGCTTCTGGCCCGGCATAAAAGTCTGGTGATTGGGTCCCAGTACCCTTGGCACTGTCCAATCGGAGGCGGTCGTCCCATATGGTTCCCCAAGTTCCTTTTTTTTTCTTTTTTCTTTTTACTTCGCTTAGTCAATTTAGTGTTAATTACTTGTAGTTTTTTTTTCTCCTTCGAAATGTGTTCTTAGTTATTCTTTCCCCTTGGTGTTGCATTAGTCTAATGGCAGTTGTCTAAATTTAAATTCGTTTTTTCTCTCTCTTTCTATTACTGTTCTTAGATATAAATTATTACATTACCTTTCTCTCTTTTCACGTTTCTCTTTGTTTATTTCTCTTCACTGGCTCACTTCTCCTCTCTCTGTTATTTTCCTTTCTTTCACTCTTCCTTGCTCTTCCCCCGGTTACCCTTGTAAGTCCGTTGAGTGGCACAGGATAACATGGCTCATCTCCTCCAATACTCCGTCAGTATCTAGCTATAGTACCTAGCTATAGTATAGCTAGCATTCTCGAACCTGCGTGTGGTAAACGGGAAGGAGCATGCTGCCATGCCATGACCGCACGATGATACATGCACGTGTGTTCTAGAACAAACTCTACGCTCTTGTGATTTCAGATTTTGTATTAGCGGCAATTTAAACCAAGTGTGATATTCTTGTTTGTTTGTGCTTTTCTAGAAACACTAACCTTGAAACGCCAACTCGTGGCTCCCCGAATTCGTACGTTTATTTCTGTACATAAATGAGCGGGGGGAAATCGGATTTCCCATTCGAAATCGATATTAATAAACACCTGCCGAGTTTTGGTAAAAAATCAGTGTTGTACACCACAAATCGCACCCATTATTTCATTTGTCTGGCGACATAAAGCAACGCAGTACCACTCCTCAGTGTGAACGTTAACATCAATACGAAACCGCTTCCCTGACGCAGTGCCGCTTTCTAGTACGGATACAGGATGATGACGTTATATTGCGTAATACGTATGACAGTATATTTCCCCCGTGTGTTGTACGCGTGCTACAGTCGATGCACTGTTGCTGTGGCATACACCAATACATTTCACTTACTTTTCCATGCGCTGGAAACTGCGATACTTAAAGATTTGTTTACGGAATGTAAAATACATTCTTGTTCATCATTTGGGTGTGGCAATATCCGTGAGTAATACATCTAGAGTAACCATTGTCCTAGTAGGCAAAATCTGAGCCCGATGAATAGCACGAGCACAAAGCTGTACGAAAATATGTGTGCAACGTTATTACATAATCGCGGCTTTTGAAATTGGGAACCTTGAGAATTACGTTTCTTCTGGGAAGATTGTTTCGATTTCGATGTACGTATATAATGCAAGATAAATTTATTTCGTCTCTTTTCTCTTGGTATACAGCATCAAGTTTGCGTGCTCACTGGCATTGCATAGAAAACAATTATAGCTCCCGATCGCTATAATCATCACGCATATCATCAAGCAAAGTATGCCTAAAACGACTACAATAATTTGAGTAGACATATTACTTTTCTTTAGTATGCAGCTGTTCGAGGTGTTGCAGTACTCATAGACGTTTCCTACTTACAAGACAGGGCGTTCCGTCATCTTCGTATTCGTACTGATTCCGAGTCCACAGGCAGCGGTACTTGCAAGACAGCACACTTCCACTAACTTTCTGCATGAAGTAGGCAGAATGGGAAATATATACAGTGATCCTCAACAAGTCAATTATGAGCCCCTCTGCACATATAAAAGTGGCCCTGAACCTTACGATTTGATTAAGTAATTGCGCACGGAATTTGAGAGTGACTGTCTAGTCTCTCACCACCAGCACCATACTGCGAGAATCCCCACTAAGTGCTCATTTTGTTCTTCGCATTACTTCCCCTGGTGCACGTTCCCAATCACTATGTGCGGTAGTTAATTTAGGATGTGCGGTAGTTAATTACTTGTAGTTAAACTACTGGCTAAACTATCGCATGGTAGTTAAAGTAGTTACTTTAAAAATGGTACGATTGTTACAACTACTAGTTAAACTTATTTTTTGTAGTTTACTCCAGTGGTTCGGTTACAGCGGACTACAACTACTTCGCATTTTCATTTAGCTTTCCGTGCGTTTCACGGCCTCCATTCTTTGTGTTTATTAGCGACAACTCTGAGAATTTCTTCATCTTGCGCGTCACACGCTCGCACAAAATATCTGCACTGTGCGTCTGACGCATGCAGTGAAAGCTCATTCAACAGTGTCATTCCGGGAGAGAATTGCGTAACGCACTGATATGCTCAATAACAACAACAACTTTATTTTTGGCTTTGGAGAGTGGGGAGGTTCATCGCCACAGGCGATACTCTACCCCATTGTACCTTTGTGTGTACCATTGTGTAAACCCACGGGGAAATGATGCGTTCTTTTTGCCTTCCTGTTGCGAGTTACTGCGAGTAATGTACATTGTACAGCACAAAATAGCAGGGTTATCGGCGGTACGTGAATTTTCTTTAGTAAAAATTGTATTTGGGCCCTTGCTCTGGCATTGGGAGAAGTACCTCAATGATTGTGGTTGCACAGTAATGTAGGCTTAATTTTCACTCCTTCTTGTTGCCGAGACCAGCCAACTTAAACGAAGACACGCCAACTTTGATCGTCGTGTAGACAAAAAAAAAGTAATACGCACCACTAGTCTCGACAAAATGTTTCTCTTGCACTTTTCCCTGTCATGGGCTGTGGGGAGAGACAAATAGTTTTCTGATTACCAAAGTAGGCCAGCATGTTGGATCGGTGCATGCGAAAAGGAATCACTTGTTAGGAATCTATTGCATATGCCTCATGCTACCTCATAGCGGCTATGAACATAATCTTAATTTTTATCAAATTTCTACGATATTATTATACCTACATGAGCACTTGCAGTGGGTACGCTAATGTGATGCGCAAGACTTGGATGCGTTAAGAACGTTGCTTTAGGATAGGTTAAATTAGGCTACGATCATGGTTGTCTCACGACGTAAAGACACGAATTATAAAAAAGTTAGGTCACGTTAGGTGTAGTAAGAAGTAATTTGATGGGAATAAGGTATGGTGACGTTGCCACTTGCAGTAGACAACAATAAATCACTCATACGTGAGAGCTAATACGTATCTACAAAGGCATGTATAAGAAACTGAACGCTACAAATTAGAACTAGCATGAAGCCAGGGTATCCATAAGAATTCTTATACGGATTCTCTAGTTCAGCGCTTCGCATATTTCTGGTGTTGAAACATTTTGGAAGCACTACCGTCAGCTTAGGAGAGTTAAATGAGATTTATATTAACAGAATCTGACATTTGATAATCGTGGGATATTCCCACAGGTGGTATGCCTCTTCAGCACGACATAGAGTAGTTAAATTTTGCTCACCAATCACAAGGCAGGCGTTCAGCAGAAGGATACCAACAAGGTATGTCTTCATCTTGATCAGTGCAATTCGAACGCATTTGCTTCCACACACAATATATACGCCCCATTTACTGTCACATGCCACGGGCGACATTGTATCTTGAGGTCCTATCGGGCATCGTCGTTATCTCTTAAATGTATTTGTGTCTTTCGATGATATTTTTGCTCCAAAAGATGAATCATGAAAGATGACCCAACTAACAATAGCATTGTCTCGACCACATGGAGAATACAGCTCGTGTTGAAACAATTTCCATTGTTTCCGATAACTCCCCAGACCACTAAAAGACCACAAAGGCCACAGTGAATAGACGTGTTTGTTTTACAGCGTCATCACCCTCGGCGTGATCACGCATATGAATTTCGGAGATAACGGATCTAGTACAACGTGTTTATTCTGGAAGGGATGACTCCATGCAGAGATCACTGCCTGCTCACTTTCCGAACTGTTTGTTAGGCTGGCATAGTGCTGGCTGGACGTTGTGTGCGGTCACGCACCAAGGAAGAAGGGGAGGCGGCGCTAGTATGGTGAGCCAGAATGCGTGGTGTGCTGAACGGCGGACCTGCCGACGGTCGGCCGACGGACGTGCCGAAACGTGGCTACCAAGGGCTCAGCTCGCTGTGGCTTCTCGAGCCCTGTGGCCACGTACAACGAACATATGGAAGCACGCGATAGTACCCGCCACGATGGAAACTGTAGCAGGACACCGGAAATACCCAGGAAAAGAGACATAAGCTCCGGCTGATGCGTCATGCACTGCGTATATGATTTTTCTGTTGAAATATGGGGTAGAGGTACCGCCTCAATGAATTTCTTGTCGTTTTCGCTGAGATTTGCTTCTGGCTGCCATTGCTAAAACATATCGTTAGATGTTAATACACTCAGATTATTTGAAATTGTCAGAAGCTAACATCTAAAACAACCTTTGACATCCTATTACGCAAAGTGAAGAATGCCATTTCCTTTTTTCTTTTCTTTTCTTTTCTTGTTTCATTTATGTATTTATTTTTGCTGGTACCATGTAATCGTGCCGTAAAAAGGGTTAAGTGTGGCTCCCCAAACGTGTGTGTGCCGCGAACAACCTCGTTGAGGTAGTGATAGAGTGCATGCTATTCACAACAGGTCGCAAGGACACTCTATCCTTTCCTATATTAGAGAATTACAAGCCAAAGCTTTCAACTACATGCTCTGAGCAGGATTTGTATACGATATGTGGAACGTGAGGCGCCCATTGATGCACCACAGACGGCGTATACCATCCTCCTGTTGCTTTACATGATGCTGAGTTACTCACGTAGTTCAAGGATAACTTGTAACATTCCACAGACAGGGTGTTCCACGAGAGGATGTCAGTAAATTCACAAAAATAGTTTTTACTTCAAAAAATTATGAAACTACTTGAAATATACTCAAACAAATTTTTTTGCCACAGATTGAGGCCATTTATATACATTCGTGTCACGCATTAGTTAGGCTAATTTTGTTAATTGACCTCGCGAATTAGCAGAGCAAAAGTATGATTCGTCTGCATGAATTAGGAAGCCTGTCGCCATGGCACACCAGCACGCCACATTCCAGTAGAAATAACGTTTCTTTTTTATTTTGTTCACTACATTTCTGAAAAAAAAAAAGCCCAAAATGTGCCAGTGAGCGAAGCGCGGTCGCTGATATTAGTGAGTTTTAGTATACCGTCGATAAGGATATCGTGCCTATCGGAACCAATCGCAGTCGTGCGTGACTCAGAATCTTACCCACTGATTTGTTCCGGTTGATACGGTTCGACGCAAGCCACCTTGTCAACGGTCTGCTTAAACTCTCTATTTACGTTTGCGGAACTGTTCCATCCGTCCAAATACCCTGCCTCCTGTGCAAGAAGGAAACAAACGACACCGCAATGACACATTTCGCCCTTATCAACAACAAACCGAGGAGTAGTCTTTGCGCGCTTCTTGAATCGCAAACTGAAGGAAGACGCTTATTTCTGCAGGAAATTTCGTAATATCGCCTTTCGGCAATACACAAGATGAATATGAGGTGCTCTGAGAAAGTACAGTAGGAAGATTCTTCCTGCCTGCGTCGTGCATGATATTAGGGATGCTTTCTCATCAGATGTCTATAAGGGCTTTGTACCTGCAGATAGAAATGTGTAGAGTTATTGCAGATACAGTAGCCCCACAACACCATACGTGCATGAGTGTGGGGCTACTTTATCTGCACCCACCCTGTATATACATTGACGCCAACAAATTTTCATTTCTTGCTTGTAGCGAGTTTTTCTAATTGATTTTTCGTTTCAGTCACAGAATATTATAATTATTAGTTTGGATTATTATTATTATCTGGACGGTTAAGCAACCTGGGGGCATATCTGTATTTGTATATTATGGTCGTGTCTTGTATACGTAGGGAGTAAATAAGATAATTTCCATTTGTGTAGTTCAGCTGAACTCTGTTCATGACCTTTCATATACTTGACATTGACCAGGTTTCCAAATGACAATTAATGTTTGAACCGAGATTGGGATTTAGCATTTAACTTTGTTTCGCTTAAAGGAGTACTAGAAATTGATTCATTATAATGTTACCAACTGACATTTGTAAAGAAAGACTTGAACTTTGATCCAATATTCACAACCCTTGATATCAGTTCACAGTTAACGATGCAGCATCGGAGTGGGCACTAGTACTCCAAAATTACTAAACAATTTATTATGCAGTAACAGGCACTCTCTATTTTCGCAGTTCCATTTAAGATTAAATATACTGATACTTTTCCACACACACAATGAAGCCACTCAATAACCAAACTAGTCCGCAGAGTCTCTGTGAATGGGAATGACTGTACTCATGTACCCGTAAGTTCTGTGTTACTGAGTTTGAGATGTACTTTTATAAAGTAATTTTGACAGCCCTGCAAACAGAAACTGGCTTCAGTATACACAACGGACATGTCTGAACATTTCTTTGAAATATAATATAAGAGCAGAAGCGACATTTTGTTACAACTCAAACTATATATATATATTTTTTTTTTTTTTGTTCAGGAATTTAGGAGACAGAGTAGGACTCTCTGCCCTCTGTTGTTTTAACGTAACTGATAGAGTTGTAAAACCTGGAACAAAATAAACAAGAGAAGTATAAACAGTTTTGTCGTTCCCTTTTGAGTTTATCAAGCAAGTTATATTTTACTATTTGTTTGCTTTTGTATTCTCTGTTAATGAAAAGAGTACAGGAATAATAATGAGAGAGAGAGAGAACTTTTCTTCAAGTGTGCTAATTGTGACAAAAGAAATACACAAAGGAAGTTGTACAAAAACAGCAAATCTCTGCCGACTAAAATTTTAGATATGTGGATATTATGACGTTATGTAGTTTCCGTCCAAAAGTAGGACCACCGGACACTTTTCACTGGTGGCAGGGTGCAGAGGCTCTTTAAAGTTATGATCTGTGGCTACAAACAGATTTGGTATGTTGACAAGGACGGTATAGCACATCAACATAGATGAGGGGCAAACACAGTACACAGCATGATGGCTGCAAACTTGCAATTGAAGATTTATTCAACAGAACAAGATACGGAAAGCGAAATGACTGTTGTGTCTGAAATAGGGGGACTTGGCAAAGTTAGGACCATGATGTGGTAGCCTAGCATGGCTCACTGTAGCTGCGACACACTTTGAAATATTCCAGTAGTGAGGCTTGTACGCTTCAACGCTTGGAGCAACGCTTGGAGCTTCATCGACAATTAACTTTCGCTGTTTCACTGGGCATTCAGGTGTATAGGATGCATCTCTAGAAAATTAATTCGTGTTTTTTAGTCATAATTATACCTCAACAGGGAAGTATTCCTGTACCCCTCAAAGAAGTTAGTAGTTCTCATCGGCTTGCCAGCTAGTAGTTTCTTCTCCCACTGTTGATGTCATACTAATGTTCTGCACCTGTCCAAAGACTCCAAAAATGTCACAAAGTCTACAACATGTAAGAAACCTAGTGGTTCCACCTGTGGACTTGGCAGAATTTGTGGAGTGGGGATTGGTGTATTCACTCGTCCACGTCATGTCCTTTCATGTGTCTTTGTGTCACTATGCGAGGAATGCAAAAAAGTTAACACCTGGAGACAGTTTCACCCCTATTCTACCTCTTGAGCAATCACACAGCTGTAGCTGGTAGAAGCAAGAAGGGAGGACGAAGCCACAGCCAGGAAACCTGTCACCCCTGGCCAATATGGATAATCATTTTTTGCATACCTGCTTTCAGCTATTTCTGTCATGGTAACTTGAGTGCCTGGATCACAAAAAAGGAGTAATAAGAAAGAAATGCAGAGCATGTTGAGCATTAATCATCTATACATTTCTTACATATAGACTTCATAGTGGTCGTAGAGACAGTGCTGCAGTATGCATGGTCCAGCTCGAGTACAGTTGTTGTTTCCTGCAAAGTAGGGAAGCTCATGATTACAAAATAGCTCTGAATCTTAATTCTTGCAGTACAGGCCTAGACAATAGTATTTTTTAGCGTGTACTTCACAAACAGTGTCCGTCGACGTGGACAATGCGCCGGCAGCATCAGTGTTATCCGATGCAGTGACTTCCATGCACAAGTCTATATGAAATCATTGCAGTCGACTTGAAAAACCTTTAAAATTATTTCAAAAGAGAAACTTAAAAACGATGTTCAAATGATGAGATCTCTACATACATACAGTCCGGCGCCACTTCAACAGTGTAATGTCCCTAAAATGAAATTTGTTCATGTTGACAATGTCCAGTAAGGACACAAGTAGGATAGCATAAGTTAAATTTAATACGTCATCGCTATAATATAATTGAGACATGCGTGACACCTGTACATACCATAGACGTTGTGTTGAGCTCGTGACCTCGGTTAAGCAGGATAACTGGTGACGGAACTGCAGTTTGCTTCGGACGTTTTCGCAATTCGCCACCTGCGACATCTTCGTAGTCATCGGCACCAAAATGAGCTCAGAACACACGACACGACAGCTGTATCTAATAGCCGAGCGCTTCGAACCACATTCGTTTTCGCGCACTGTACTCTGGAATCATGTGATAGAAAATGCCAGTTGTCGAAGATGAACGATTTTTTTTTCTTTGAATAAATATATATCCCCCCCCCCCCCCGATTTTTGCATGTCCGGACACCCCAGCGTACACCAGGCACATGTAGGTCTTTCGAATACGTGACACAGCAGCTGACACTGACAATGACTTTAACTTCCTGTTTAACTTCCTGTTTCGCGCAACCAACCACCCACGGCGTAGACAATAAACGCGATAACACAGACGGCCTTGCAGATGGCGCGGCGGATCGTAGCTCGTAGCGCGAAGTAGTGCAATGCTTTATTAATGCCGAAACTATGGAAGTGAAAGTCATTTTTAAGATGACGGTTAGCTGTAACGATAACGTGCGCCGACTTTGCTCTCTACAAAATCAGCTCTCAAGTGGTACGGGTTGACCAATCCCTGGACGCCCTGGACCTGAAACCCAAGTTACTCTTTTTTGCAGTTCGTTGGCAGCACCGTCCATGTTCCGGCAGCATGGAGGGTAACAACAATATGAGGGTTATTCTTCACTTTAAAGGGGCATGGAAGTGACCCCCAAAACTTTTTTTTAGTTTTTCGCTGCGACGTCTTCTACAACAAATAAAATGAGCTACAGCGAAAGAACGATGAGCGCAGGTAACCCAGAGAGCACGCGAAAGGGTCAGGGGTCGGATTCACAAACGCGATCGTAAGTTATGCTAAGATGCGCTAAGACGTCGTCGCCTGCGACGCGCGTACGACGGCGTCCGGTTTCGACTCGATTCGATACGCTTGTGTAGTAGCGTGTAAACACGGCTAGTAGCCGTGTTTACATGAATGCGACACAAGCGTATCGAATCGAGTCGAAACCTGAGAGAAGACGATACGCCACCGTTTACATGAATGCGCATTGAGCCCAGACCGAAGGTGGCGCCACGCCGTGTCATATCGGAAAGTTAGAGGCACACTTCCGCAAATACTGCCGTTTCCGGTGTCCCGCTACCTTAGCACCGAACGCTGAAACGTCGAAAACGTAGCATCTATACGCCCCATTTTCAAGCGTACTTCAGAATGAAATCTGCTCTACGGCTGCAAGCCCAGCTGCTTCTGTCAGTATAGACTAGCCTACATATCCAAAACGGAGCGTGGCTGGGAATTCCTTAATATCATCATTTTGTGATCCCGACTAGGAGTAGCAGACGACGCAACTAGCTCGCAGCCGAACGCCGCTTCCCATAATCCTCTCTTCCTCCCTCGATGCGCATCGTCTGTTTACATGCACAATCTGAATGCGCATCCACCGTCTCGATCCACCTCTGTTTAGCGAATTGAATACGATACGCTCTCCTAGCGAATTGACCCGTTTACATGGGTGGATTCGATTCGACAACTGGATACGATACGCTTGTGTCGTATTCATGTAAACGCGGCTACTGATCTCTATCTATAAATGCTGGATGGCGCATGGGAGAGGGGCTCGCGGGGGAGAGGCGTGCATTCGGGCCGCCATGTTGGGAGGCCCTAAAGCGCAGTGTGCGCCCATAGAAAACAATGGGAGGCAACGGAGATTGTGAGTATTTATAGCGCTGCAGGCGTTGATCGTTGCTTGTCATCACACAATTTTGTAAGGTGCCAGTATACTGATGTATCCTAACAGTGTTTCACAGGTGTCCTGCCGTTCGATTCTTAATTACGTTATGTTTTGCATTCCGAAACTAGACCGTCACAGCAGTGCAGCGCTGGGGATTGTACTACAGTACGTTTCCCAGCCAATATTTCAACAAGAAACGATGTGAGGTTAACAACCACCATGTATGTAATATCCCGTGCTGCGTTCTGGACAAAAATTGTTCCATAAAGAACGGTCCGGGAAAGGATATACTCGCATGGCAGAAAGAGATCGTTCTGTAGAATCACAGCCGTTGTTTTAGCCGTGTGCCGGTTTCGTATGATTTATATCAAGCACCGCCGCAGAAAGTGTCTTTTAGTGAACGACTGCGGTGCTTTGCCTCACAAATATGGACACACCGAAGCAGCCCAAATACGTTGTGAGCCTGATTTAATTGCTTCACGCAATTAGAACACGCTCGTTAGGACAGTTAATCAGGTAGTGATGTAAGCTTAATCAATTAAGTTACTTAAAAGTGGTAACACCTCCTTGAGACACAGGACTTATCTCTTTTTGAAGTACAGCCTTTCTATGTTTGTTTGTTTTTTCCTTCATCTGTTCTGATTATTTGCAGGCGCGGTTGTGCCAAACTGAATGTCCTTCTCCAGCACTCACATGCTTTTGTTGAATACAACTGCAGCGTGAGAAAAGCTGCTTGGGCACGGGGTCCTGCTATCCAGTGCTGACTTTGTCATGCTTGTTATGTGGAGCATGTTCCAAACAATGCAGCTCCACGTATGGTCTTCAAATTGCAACAGGACTATTTGGAGGTTGAAACAGTTGTGATTTTGTCATTTTGGCCCTCGTGTACCCAGTCTGTGAAACGCAAACAAAAAAGTGTAACACGATATGGTTTTGTAATGAAGATCACTGATGATGAGTAAAGAGAATATACGAGTTCAAGTTTATTCAATATTTTATATCATTCATTATATTATTCAACATTTTATGTCAAGTTTATACAACATCAAGTTTATTCAAGTTCAAGATTTATTTCTTGCACTTATGCGTTTCAGGATACAATGAACGTGCAGAGAGGTCGCAAAAGGCTACATTTATTGTTTTGTGACCTTGCTACAATGGCAATATATATTTTAGGAACGACAGTGGTCAGGTGCGCTCTCTAAATTTGTAGCACTCAATTTTAGGTTGGAATGAGCAATGAATAGCAACTTCCCTCCTGATATTTTCTCTTATATGCTAAATTTTAAATTTAATGTGATCGAATATGTGATAATATAATAATAATATATAAGAATATAATATGTGATAAATGAATGTGATCAACAGTAGATGTAAACAACATGAGTATAGCCAGAGAAGTGCATTCTCAATAAATAATTGTCTTCTTTAGCGTATATGTGCATGCCTATTAACTGAAACAATTATCACAGTTCCCTGACAAGTTTTAATTTCTGAGAGTGTACTGTAGAAGCTGCTTAGATCTACAACAGTTCATACATGTATTATATACTGTGAATGCCTTTAAAAATCCCATGTGACACATATTCCTTTACTTTCTGGAGGTGCTGTGGTAGTCAAAGTTTGCGGGCATTACGCAGGTTCTGCACCCATTTCTTGAGTATGTCGCGGCAGCTGTGAAGTAACCTGCACTGATGATGATTATTCCAACTTTTATGGTGCATCGACAACAAAGGAAATAATACATCAGAACATTGGTTTGGGTGCAACCAGTTAAAAATGAATATGTTGTTTAATAAATGCATTGGACAAATGTTAAAACATCAGTTTAAAACATGGTTTACAATCCCTGTATCTTCTAAAAATTAAAAAGATTAAAAACTATTCTAAAAAGAATATGGGGAACTCTTCTAAAAAGAATTATAATCTCTAATTATTATATTGCTGGGTGAAGGAGCCTAAAGTGTAAGGTGTATTTCTGATGTGAACATGTAAGAAAATATGCAAAACTGAGAGAGGCTAACCACAGTGCGTGCACTGAGGTTGTTCCTTCCTGTAAAGTAGAAACCAGTGGATGAGGAACGTGATACTTACCTGTACACCCAGCCGTATCACACTGCACAGATTATTCACTGGGTAGCCCTCATGACGAAACCTGTATTGAGAAACCACTTTTGCCTTAAAAACTGCTACAAATAGCGCGACACGCTACAAATTATTACTATCGTAACAAGCTGACGATACAGCTCTGACACAAAGGCGTTATTCAAGTCGCGCCACACCACCGTTACGTAGGATTCTTTGCCACAAATCAAACCAAGGCACAAAACAATACCAATACATGAAAAAATGTGACAATCGTGGTCTTATTATGACGTAATACCGAACTTGTGCGCGAAGGTAATTCAAAGAAATGAATGTGGCACTTGCTTCCGCAGAGAACACCGTGTACCATGCTAGCAATGCATGCAAAAAAGCGCTCGAGTGTTCGCACATATATTGATGACAACACTAACTGTGTAGTGTAACATGTTCTTTCAAGCATATTATGCACTCAAACTGTATTTGCCGCCGGGTAAAATGCAAGTGTGCTCGATTGAACGTCGGAAGAGCGATCAAGCAACCTGCATCCAGTGCTCGTTTTGGGCAAAAAAACACTTCATAGTGGTCAAATAAATGTACAGAATGGACGCCTATTTATTCCTTGATGAAGAGTGACTCACCTGTATAAATTTAGGCCCTGTAACCTAGCCAGTACGGTTGGTACGACCGTAATTGCAAGAAGTTGCCATGATCGCTGCTGCGGCTGTTGTGGGCACCGTAAGATGGCGGCCGGTTTCTTCACGCTCGCGCTCCCTATCCGCGATCCAGCCTTTTACAATCGAGATCAGTGGAGAGAAACAGCCAAAGGGTGCGAGACTATGTTTTCGCTATGGTAACGATGACGAAAATGTGTAATCGCACCAATAAGAGTCGTCCCATTAGAAGAAGACGAAGTTGTTCGTCCCCAAATGTTTTGTTACTGCACGTGCTCTCGGTCTTTGGGTAGCCATAATGAATGCCATGCAATCACAGGCAAAACGCGTTCGATGACACAGCAACTATATTTCCAGTATGTTCGTCTCGGGGAGGGGGTGGGTGAGGGTGTTTTGTAAGCGGTGTGTGGCACTCAGTTTTGCAGCTTTTACGGCTTCTTTTGCCTTTCTTGCAGACAATTTGGAGGGGTGTTGGGGGTGTCTTACCGGGGTGTAGGGGATGCTTGGAAAATCCTTGCGACCCGATTTTACGGAGCACAAAGTTGAAGCATTTGTTGAAGGTTACCAAGCAAAAAAGCGCCTCAATGTCACTTCGGGGATGGTCTCGAAGGTTCTGTGGCAAAGTGCAATGCGTTGGCGCGTATTACGCAGTCTTTGTTTGCCGTCTCCAAATCCACCGCTGCCAAATAACGCCGCCGTCTTTCTTCGTAAGACTGCTCGGGAGCTCTCGCAGGATTTCGCCGTAAGCTGCGAAGATTTCGCGACGCGCGCCCTTCGTGAATCTACACTTCGTCGTAACTTTCCCGTACGACGGAGTTACGACAGATTCCGTCGCACGAGCTCTTTGTGAATCCGACCCCTGTTCCGCACAGCTTTAAAGAACGCTCCCCACATCCGAAGAACGTCGAAGCGAAGCCGAAGACGGCGTGACGTATCAGAGGCTACGGCACGTGACCAGTGACGTCCAACGGCACAGCTGAAACATGTATCAGCGGCGCGTGAGTCGAGATAAAAAAAAACAAAGAAAAAAGGCAAAGCAGCTTCGATGGCACGCGGGGCTCGTGTCTCTCGCCGGCGACTGCCGTTCTCCAACCGTCTTTTGTAAATTTTATTGCGCAGTGACAAAACTTGACAATACGAAGGACAATAGCGACAATACGCCGCAGACCGGACATATTTTGCGTGGTGACTCCATGCGGACTGCTTCACAAATGAAGCAGGATTTCGAGTCATGTTAAATGTCACTTCCATGCTCCTTTAAGTCCCATTAACATGGCTACGGAGCATCAGGGGGACAACTGTAGGATTAAACGCAGGGACATGTTCGTGCGGTGTTCCACAAAAGTTGTTCACGAGATTCGTTTATCCCGTGGCTGCTTCTATTCCTTGAGCAAACGGGTCGGTGTGTAAACACGAGGTTAAAGGCGCGGATATAGTCTGACGTTTTTGGTGCCTCAGTCAGCCACAGCCGGATGCGAACACGCCACGCTAAGCCAACCAGAAAATATATGTTTATAATAAGACGCCATCCCGAAGTAATTAGCAGACGGGCGCATGCGCAAAGTGGCGCTGACTGCGACGGTCTGACTGCTCGAGCGCGGACGGCGAAAAATAGAACATGTTCTATTCTGAGTAAGCCAGGGACTGAAACCGAAGCGAATATCGGCATGGTTGCGATTACGGTTGAGTTACAAAACTCTCAAAGCGGTTTCGGTTACGGTTATGGGATTCGTGTTTTAATAATTGCGGTTACCGGTAACCCAACAGTTGAACCGGTATTTTTTTTTCTCGTTTTCTCTAGAATGTATCTGCAGACAGCGTGGATGTCGCAAAATGAGCTACAAGGTGCAGACGGGTAAAAATTAACATATTTATCTGTTGCACGAAATTTTATCTGAAAAGCCTAGCACGACTGAACTGCAAGTATATGTTACCAAAAACGTCTTGAATTGTGTACCCTTTACTTTGTGGAGAAGTGTAGTTATCGAAGCGTACAGCGCATCATATTTATGCAAGAAAACATAGTTTTCTAACGTACACAAATAACATAATAGACGTCAGAACAGGCCGCCACAGGGAAGCTCATACATCGGCGCATACGGCACATATCGGCTATCGGCTCATACAGCAGGTTACAGCGGACCATCATTATGTCCTCTAGAGTGTCTTCGGACAGGTTTCGTCTTTGTGGAAACCATAGAAATCTTAAGGAGAGAGGCTACAAGGAAAGGTGGGCAGGAGGATCGGAGGAGAGCAAAGGACTTGAACGGGGCTCTTCCCTCTCTCAATGTAGGTGCCCGGAGAGCTATATTGAATCAGCCGAGGGAACGTGCGAGTTTTAGTCCGTACAAGTGGCGCAATTCCGAAAACTGTTGGCAACGCTTGCTTCGCTGCTTCCCTTGGTCAACAATTTTGTTACTGTCCGCTCCTATCCAGGCTCGTAGCCAAGGCTGGTTGAGGTAGCGGCAGGCGCGGATCTAGGGGAGGCGGGGTCCAGGGATCCGGACCCCCCTCAGTTCCATACTTGAACACAGGGTTCAGTGGACCAGTCCCAGCATGTACGTGGCACTTGTCCACAGCGGAGCCCCCTCTTCGGGAAAATCCAAGATCCGCCCCTGGGTAGCGGTGGTGGCGAGTGGTGACAGTGTAGGCTGGTGCGGACATTCTGTGGGCGAACGTGGTGACGGCGTCCCCACGTGGCGTCCGTGTCGTGTTTCTTGGTGCCTGTGTGTCCTTTTTTTTTCAGAATCTGAGGGTTCCAGTAACGGATTACGGCTGTGTGTTACTGCTTCAAAAACCTTTTTGCGTTATCTTTGGTGCAGCTTATCGATTTCTACTTTCTTTTTCTTTTTTGCATGTGGTACGCGTACCTTGTCAACTCTCTATACAGCTGTTGTACGCAGTCTACTGCTCGCAACAGGATTGTCTGAAATCACCTGTGCTGCAGCCAATATTTCCTTGATTGCCCTCGAATATGTTGTTCTAATATTCTGTTTAAAGGTGGACCATATGCTGCACGTGTTTCTTACTCAGTATAAATGATCTTGCAGCACCTGGATATTTGAGACAATTTAAACCACGGGGTGCTGATTTCATGCAACCGTGTCGCAAGCACTACATGGACGTTTGGTGTGCCTACCGTTTTTGCGTTTCATCTCTGAGTACAGGCCTTCTTTTCTAATAATTAATGTGCTGTGTATATACGTTATGCTATCCGCTATGCTTAGCAACGCAGCAGAGCGCTCCCGCGGCAACCTGGTTGATTCAATATGACACTCCCTTCGCCCGTACGTCTCAGTTCCGGAGGTTTCCGTCTAGCATACTCCTTAGGATTCCTATGATTACGGTATGGAGCAACAACAACAACTCATGAATGACGATGGGATGAGGAGTTTCGTCGCAGCAACTGCCATACCATACGTCAGTGCACGCAGGTCAATATATGAATGGGACAACAATGAAAAACATGAGACATACACACACGCATGCACTTATGAGAGACCACAGGGCAAATCAGAGACTATACATATAAGGGGGCGTCGTAACTGTCGATGTTAGCAGTTCATGAAGTTGGTCACATGTGATGTAGTGCAATAAGGTTAAGGTATGGAGGACCTTCATATGCATACGTTAAGAAATACGTTTGGAAGGTTATTTCGTATGTCTCTGTTTCTTCTTCTTTTTTTAAAATACGGATGTGCGCAGCTTACATAGTCATCGTTAACGTACATTCGGTGCCTGTGGACAGCACAGAGTTCCCGTGCTCTGCCCGAGCTGTTCACGTGTAACGTCGCTACCGTTGCATCGGTTGCTGTTAACTCCCTCCCGCTGCTACGCCAGTGAAAAAGAGCAAGCTACACATTATCTTTATGTCGTGCCTGTCTGTACGACAAAACAATCCATAATGAGACAAGACGTTGATAAAAGGGCATAGACAGCGGAATTCTGCCTGCAGCGAAAATGTAACAATACGCACTGTAAGGCTGTACCGAGACAAGTGTCACTTCCATTGTTGTCTATAATTTGGTCTGCAGAGGCACTGATACCGGCTAGTCTTATTCATCAGGTCTGTTGCACTACTCGTTTTACAGTCGCATTGCAATGCTGTTCGTCATACTAAACTGAAGTCCGTTCCTATTGTTACTGGGTGTGCAATACACTTCTTCTGAAGTGAAACAAACTGCTGGAAACGCGCTTTGACGAGCTATTCGGGTACGAGTCCTGAAGTTGTAGTTTGATTGGCTTCTGTGCTTACCCAAGTCATCACAATACACGAAATATAATTATCTTATGAATGGGCATGGACCAGAAATGTTGAGCACCTCTCTTACTGTTAAGTACAGTTTGCGGTACTGTTCAAGGAGTCAAGTTTGAGCGTAGGAAATCCCGATGGGAGGTACGCACTGTTACATGCACAACATACGGTAGTCTACCAAGCACACCGCTAACAAGAAACCGTTGGAAGGCTGAGCAGCGTTTCATAGTTCAATATGTGATAAAACAGATGAAATCAGAAGGATAATGGCTAAAAAGCAAGCGACCTGGTGATTCGAGATGAGACTTTTATCCGTCTGTGCATGTTTCATACTTCCCTAGTCTTGGGATTTTTAATATTATGAGATGAAATGACGTTGACAGTTTGACGTGCACCTGCAGGGTGACTTCTTCGGCGTATGCGTGCGTTATGATACTTTCAAATATAAAGTCGTGGCACCAGCGGCATGGCCGAGAGGGTAAAGGTGTACGCTCCTTTGTGGTAGCCAAGGTCGTGCTTAAGACTGGCAGGTGGTGGGTTCGAACCTTACCACCCGCTATGCTATCTGAGATTTCCCCTGGGCTTTTCCGGCAGACTTTCCAGTCGAATGTCGGCACAGTTCCACATGGAACCGCCGAAGGACGCATACTGACCGCCCTGTCCCCAGTTCCGTTCTACTGTCCTCTCTCCATCTGTCCACGTCTGTACGCCGCTTGTAGGTATAGTCGCTTCGCGGCAGTAACATGGAATAAGAAAACGGTCACGGCTCGTCAGGTGAAATAATCAAAGGGTCAGCTTATAGTTCCTATTAGATTGACCCCATTCACTACTTCAAGCTGTTCCTACGTCCATGTGTTTCCAAGTTTTGATTGAACTCGAAATACAAGCTACACATACTTAGTGTCAGTACCCTTAGAGAACGTGAGCCCTACTGCACGGAGAGCTTCTTCATCATTTCGGTAGTATCAACATTAATCTACTTGGCTGCAAATGTGAGCCTTCATCAGATTGCCACTCCCTTTACGAACGCGTCAGAGTATTCGAATGTTGATGCAGTTCCGAACGACCCCTGGTGTGCGCTAGGCGCTTTGGTGTTACTTGCATTTTTCAACGACCCTAGATCCACCTTTCCGTGCTGCATTTCTTCATGCGGTGTGGTGCACAGCCACGGAGGTCCCTGAAATGTTCCGCGTTTCATTTGTATATCACTCATCCAGTGCCTCACTTGCAGTGGGGCAGCGTAGGGCATCCCAGCGGTCAGAAACCCTATGTTATCGTCATCATCTATTTGCTGTTAATCTTGCTGTGATATGTTACGTATTGTGGTATGGACGTGTGAAAGTATTTTGAAGGACCATTCTTCGACGTCTGGTGGCACCCCTGGCTTCCCGCTAAAGGACAATTAAGATCCTGCCCCCCCCCCCCCCACACACACACATATGCTTGCAAGAGTACGCCACGAAACACGTCTCGTCAAGACGCCGCATTAAAGGGGCACTCAAATACAAAAACAAGTTCATTTCAAATTACGTTACACGCAATGTTAAAGGGGCCGTAAACAGGTACAAAAGGTACACATTTCTTTATGTTATATTATTGAAACTTATGCAGTAAAAACCCCTTGCAATTTCTAACGCTCAAAAGCAAAAGGCGCTTGCATACGGATGAAATATTCACTGCACTCTTTCGCATTTTAGCTCCGCCCCGCGCTCTAACTTTACGTGATTTTGACGTAGCGCTTTCCTCACCAATTACGATCGAGTGTTCCACGTATTATTTTATTTCAAATGCGGAATTGGACTAGATGATCGTGAATCCTCTTCTATTCAAAATCTAAACAGTTACAGCCTCAAACTGAAAAAGAAATGCGTTTAATTTAGGTATCATACGCGCACTACGTTTTCTGGGCAGTAGCACGCAGCACACTACGAGCGCGAATGAATATCCGGGACTACAGTTCCGGAATCTTAGGTAGTGCGCGATGGAACATCTTCGTCATCTTCGAATGGTTCCGACAACTGGGCTGCCGTACTTTGGATGGAGCCACGCGGCATCGCGTCACCAGCTCGCGTGGTACAGTGGATAGCGCGCTGGCCATGTCATGTCGTGACTGGGAGGAACCCGGGTTCAAATCGCGTCATGTGATAGCAGCCGAACTGTTGACGTTTGCGCCAGCCGGAGATGTTGAAGATGTCATGACGTTGAATTTCGGAACCACGGAGCGCAAAACGTCGTTTCACACAAACAAACTGAGCGCTCCGACTCACAGCTGATAACGAATTATGTTTATTGGCTGGTAATTTGAAACGTCATGTGCGCAGCTCGGCCCCCCGATTGGACGGCAAAACGCTACGTAGCCATGTGACGTATGCGTGGTGGAGAGAGGCTCGCTGGTTACTCATCTTTGAAAGGAGTTATATGGGTCAATGAGCTGGCACGAGCCGAACGAAATGTATATTTGGGTATTATGTCGCACACGTGCCACGCTTTGGAGCATTCCCGGTTTAAAACATACAGAGCGTTGCAAAGCAGACCCGCGTCGCTGTCCGAAAGACGTGAAGATAAATGTTGTTCAACATTGTGCAACATTTCCGAGAACATTGTGGTGGTGCTGCGCATATGCTGAACACTACGACCGAACCCGTTCCAAATCCACACGCGCTCGATAGGTATGCGCTTCTTCTTCTGCTGTCTCATTAGATGCCGTCAATCTTTGCCTCCTGGGGATCCCATTCGTTGCTGACAAAGACTGCTTTGTTTTGAATGCGTTTTTCTTCTAAACGTTAGCGTTGTGTGAACTAATTTTGTCTGATTTGTACTAATTGAAACAATTAACTTTCATTTGAGAGCAAGTTGTTTTTGCATTTTAGTGGCCCTTCATTTCATTGGATGCGCCACTCAATGTGGCTTTCACAGCTCAGTGGCGTCACCGCTTGTGACAAGTTCACTCTCGAAGATAATGTCACTGCTGTGATCTGGAAGATCTAGATCATATCTTTCTCCGTTGCTCGCGCTACCAACCTTCCCGTTCCACACTTTTAGTGTATTTAAATCAGCTGGGCTCCCCCCCTCTAACTATATCAAAATTGATTGGTCCATGGACAAATCCAGCCCACCAACGCTCTTACCTAAAAGCGCTTTTAAACTTGGACAACGTACGACTTCGGTCCTCACTAGGAGGCGACTCATTATTCTATTACAACACACATTATTTCCAGCAATGGGGTAGAGTATCACCCATGACCGCGATCCCTAATAATGAAAGAGTATTGAGGGACCGTGCCCCTGACGATGACACTCCCCAATCGTCATCATTAAAATGAAGTTGTTGTTGTTGTTGTCGGTGGAAATTAATTGAGAGTTTGCCAACTATCCGCACAGCGTTAGACTTCAAAACTGTATTTGTTGACTACGGCGCACAAATAAACGTATCAATCTCAAGGCAAGGTCTCAATAGCAACAGCAGCTCTTGACCTTGACCGTTGCTCAGTGTGAAGCACTTCGTTTCTAATCATAATACATAGATATAGAGTGTATTCACGCGAAACGCAATTGTTTTCTAGGCTGTAATCAGAGTACACTCGTCCTCTGAATCGCAAATGGAAATAACTTTCGGATACCACCACGTTATTTATTCTGAAAACATCGTAATGCACACTCTAGAAACAATGGGAGCGTGATATAGAAGCCGTCCTGATTGCGAGTCGGCCACGGATACCGACACAGAAGCGACATGTTGCAAATATGTCTTCAGACTAGGAACAAGTCGCTGAAGGTTTCCTTGCGAACACGCTTTTCTGTTCTTTTTGTTTTCTAAATGATTCCGGTGCGTCACACGAAAAAAAAAAAAAAAAAGAACCCTAAAGTTTCTCGTCGTTGGACTCCTGGGTTATTCGAGGGCCTCAGCCAGGGTGGCGTGATTTAAATAACTGATATTCGACGTAATTTAAATCAAATAATTTCTACCGATAAAGAAATCATTCCAAATTCAGAAAGGAGCTTCAAAACGTGGCAGCGGGCACAAATATTTGGTTAGTAATAATTCCAGCAACGCTCAGACTAATAATTCTTTGTTGCAATGGTGCCGCATACGCTCACCCGGCATCAACACTGCATCCAGGCCAGTTAATCGATCAGACATGACTAGAAATCATAACGGGAACGATTATTAGAACAGAAGACCAGGTGGCGAAGGGACATGGCTATCCGGCACTAAAGCGACACGACTGACTGTTCAGCCGAAGGCTGAAGTCCCTCCGTGGTACCACCGTGGCTGATCCCGCTCCTTTTAAATGCGATATTATAAATGCGTTTCTTTATCGCACCACCTCGGTTGAGAAGAAACGTTTCGGCGGAAGCCCTGGCCCAGTAGGAAGATTTAGCAGATTTGGAAGGTCTCGATGATAACGGTTCCTGAAACACGATAAGCCAAGCACCTCAAGTGGCTCCTTTGAAGTGGCTGACATCACGTTGCTAATCTTTGGTTTGACAGGTTCCTCGATCATATTCCCTGAAATTCCCTTATGTGTACTTCCCGACTGCAAAAAAAAAAAAAAAAAAAAAAAAGGAAAGAAAAACACACAATTATTGCCATGCTTTCTGGTGTTCTTGGTGTTGACACTAGCATCTTGTGGTCTTTCTGATTTGCACACAAAAGTTGCCTCGCGCGACGTTGTCGGGTTCTCCTGATATGTACACTAGACTGATATGATGTTTTTGATGTGCACATCACAGTGGCCTACTGTGACACCTGAATGATTCTGGTGCCTTCTAGTATGCATGGTGTGCGCACCAGACTGACGTAGTGTTTTATGTGGCTGTTAGAGCGGTCTGGGCCCTATTCCCGTCAAAGTAATTGAACTTCGTTACTTTGTGTCTCGCGTGTCACTGGTCATTACGTGAAGAAGGCTTGAAGAACAGAAATGAATATCACGCTCCCTCAACCAATAGTCGAGCTCTTGATCCTGCAATCTTCGTGCTTTATCGAAATGCCCATATCACAGCGAGGATACCCTTGCGCGTGCTCTCGCCGGAAGCGGGAGGTTGTAGGTTGTATCGTGAAAGAGAAATTTGTGCCGGCGGGCGATATGTGCGCGTTGAGTGCATAGCCTAGAGCGTGGCGCCACTGCCGCCGTGCGACTGCCGCGACGCCAAACGACTGCCGCCGCAGTGCATCCGCCGTGCATCCGCGGTTTCCTTACCATTGTGATCACCAGTAGCATTGCTGCTGCTACTATTTACCCTTTCACTGTTTATAAACAGAAGATACAACCGGAAGTTGCCTACGGTTGCCAGTGTCAGCGGCTACATGTGGCGTCACGCCGTGTCACTCATCTCGGTTAAACCTTTTCACTGTTTACAAATAGTGCAAGGGTTTAATACAAATGAGTGACAGGGCGGTGCGCCACATGCAGCCGCTGACGCTGGGTACTCTAGACAACTTCCGGTTGTGCCTTCTGTTTGTGAACACGTGAAAGGGAGAGTTGTTGTGTGGCCCAGGAGATATGCTCTGGGCCCTAAAGATGGACGTGTGAACGTTTTTCGTTGACCGCAGGATCTGCCCTTACCGAACCGACACGCCCGTGTATCGTCTGCGCTTGGGAGACATCTGCTTCGCGGTTCTCTGACGAAGTTTCATTTCTGGTTGTGTGCTGTCATGTATCAGTGTTAGCACAGCACGTAAATGGAACTTCTTGACACATCTTTTGGTTTGCATATGGTGGCATATAGTTTTTCTGGCGTTTGTACTCTCGCCGACCCATTGTCCGCAACGACAAATCGGGATTGTTTCTAAAAAGTGGTATCGATATTTTGACATTAGGGACATTTTATCTTGAGTGTGTGGATTTTCTGTGGTTTTGTTTATTAATAGTATATGCATATTATATTTCATGTCCGGGGGTGTTCTTTGCAGAACAAAACTGCGACTGCGAGTGACCGGCCTGCGCGATTCTGTTTTTCGTCTGTTTGTGCGAATGACATACTTATTTCGCAGATATCTTTGCTTCGTCACTTCAACACTGATTCTTGCAGGTCAGCAGTTTTGTACTTGTCTTTTGGTGCCTGACAATATGAAAGAACTTGGAGAAGAACGAGTGTTTCGGGCAAGCGGTCCTCCTCCTATGAGACGTCGACATTACATGAAGTAGTACTGTATAGCATCATGCCAGCGTTATGGTGCGATGCTTGATAATATTGTTAGAACAATGTCTGTTGGACATTCATTTCTGCTCCGGAACTGGTGTTTACTGCATCATTTCAAGCGATTACGGAGATTAGAATACAATCAACTGTATGCTCCTGAATAAACTATCTTATTTGGAGGTCAGCGCTTCTTTATGTGCCGTTCATCGTCTGTGCTCTCAATCCACGGTTTTTGATGGAGACATAGTCACCAGCCAGTATATAAATGCTATGTAGAAGTAAAATATGTTTTCATAAAGCCCTGCCTTTGTTGAGAGGGGACAGGGCTCACAGTACTTTTCAACTCCTACGGCTTCGGTACACATGTGAGGCATACCGTTAATTGTTTTGTTGTTTTACCCCACAAACGCTCTGCCCTCAAAGCTCTCTTCACCTTTCTCGATACCATAGGACTTCGATCCTTATTGTGGACTCATTATTTCATTCATCGCATCACCACCAGCAATAGGGTAGAGTATCGCCCCTGGCGATGAAACTCCCGATTCATCATCTCATAATAAAGTTGTCGTTGTTATTGTTTTACATGCACAACACATAGAGTCGCTAAATAGCTAGCTATTTAGTGTCTAAAGTTTTCTGTTTAACTTAGACGACGCCGACACCCATGCACGTGGTTGGTAAGGCACATTGCATCGCAGTCGCAATGCTATCAGTCACAACGCCCCTGGAGTGAAACCCGTTGCTATGAATGGTGTACGTTGTGCGAATATTCTGTTTTCTCCTTCTTTGGGTTCCATTTAAGGGAACTGTAGTGCGCCGAAAGCACTCGAAAGAATAAACTAAACGAACATACACATTTACCCAAGACAAGGGAAAAGGAAGACAAACACAACACGAACATTATCTGCGAAGAAGCTGGAAAATCGGCATGATGTCAGCGCACTTTACTTTTGAATCTGATCAACGACTCCTGGAGACGCGGTTTTGTACCTCCGTCATGGAAAACGTCGCAAGTTGTGCCAGTCCTGAAGCCCTGAAAATCACCTGGATAGTTGACGTCTTTTCGGCCCATCAGCTTTACAAGCTGCTCGTGTAAGATCACGCAAAGGATCATCCTATGCCGAATAGAGTGGTTTTTAGAGTTCCGGCGTCTGCTGCCTCCTGAAATGACAGGTTTCAGAAAAGCACGGACTTCAGTAGACTGCATCATAAACCTGGTCACTCACATTCAAGAAGCCCGATTTCGCGCTGAGCTTACAGCGGCTGTTTTCTTGGACAAAAAGAGAGCATATGATACGATGAGCAACAACCATGTCCTTCACGACCTATACACCAGCGGCATGGCCGAGTGGGCTAAGGCGTCCGCTCGTTGGTGGTAACCAAGGTCGTGCTGAAGACTGGGAGGTGGTGGGTTCGAATCCTACCGCCGGCTGTGCTGTCTGAGGTTTTCCCTGGGTTTTCCGAAGACGTTCCAGACGAATGTCGGCACAGTTCCCCCTGAAGTCGGCCCAGGACGCATACTAACCCCCCTGTCCCCACTCCTTCCTGCTGTCCTCTCTCCGTCTGTCCACATCTGTACGTCGCTCATAGCCACAGTTGCTTCGCGGCGCTAACACCCAATAAAAAAAAAAAAAAATCACGACCTATACAATATCGACAACACTGGCCGTGCTCTTCGCTGGATTGCTGATTTTCTTAAAGGGTCTCTGACCAGAAGCTGGAGAGACTTTTCCGCAGTGGCCACCGATAGAATACACAAAAGCAACTTCACATACGAAAATGCATGTTTCGACACCTCGTAGTTTTCGTACACTTGAATTTTGAACATCGCGGTTCACGCCGACGCTGGCACACCTAGCGTCAAACCAAGAAAACGTACGCATATATAGAAAACTCATCTGGTCATCCCACTGGGATGACGTCAGTCGCCCATGCAATCAGCGCGCAGAATGCCGTCACGTGATCGAGCACTACAACAGCAACTTTCAGCAAGAACCAACATTTTTACACCGATATACCGTTGTCACAATGTGTGGAAATAAAAAGTATGTATATACTTCGAAATCTGCGACCTGTTTTATAACTGCGATAATCCAATTAGCGACTTCCGTGGAAAGAAGAACAAGCTACGAGGCTACGAGCTACGACGACTTTCGGTATCCAGCGCGCTGTTTCACAGCGTTAGTGTAGTGTGTGTATAAGTCTAAATTTCTTTATTTATATCTTTTGGAACAACGACTAATATATCGAGGTACACAGACTTCATTTGACATGCCTCGGTTGTGTCGTCAAAGCGAGATTTCTCGGCTTGCATTCAGTTCCGTACGATACTGCGCGTTCAACCGCAGCGGCAGGTGGGTAGTTTCATTTTAAATCGAACAACGTGTGAAAGTCGTATTTTTTAATTCGCCCAGAAAAAATATATGTCAGAGGACAGTTCAAACGACGCAAATCGCGCCACGTGCGATGCTCGTGCGTGGAGTAGTTTCCGCGTAGGAGAGCGGGAAAGTCAGAGGCTGCTTGGGCGCGCTTTCTTCTGGACCGACTTTGACGGGATCTAGCACCGTTGACTTTATGTCTAGGAACTGGAGGATTTTTGTGATTATAGGCTGCACCACAGACACTGTGGACAGCCACCCACAGAACTCTGAGAGCCACAGATTTTCTGTTAAAAAATGCCAAACTTGGCGTAAACGTTCAAAAAGGCCAAACTTTGTTACCAATTTTCTTCATGACGGAACGTCTGAGAACATCGAGCTTAGTGCCATTCGATAGGACGTTGAAAGAGCTTTCGTACTGTAGATAATTCATTTTTCTCAGCCCAGTTGTTTCTGTGTTATTAGCTTGACAATCACACATGGTAGGCGAAAATTGCCATTGTTGCATCTCAATTTTCTCAAAAATGCCATCTTCGATTTCCTTGATTATTTGTCAAAAGGTGGCGTCATGTCTCTACTTTAGACGCAAAATGAGACAATCTTTTATTTTTGCCTGAGAGACGCGCAGCGATTTTTTTTGTCATGCAGGGTGCACGAGGCTGCGGCCTTGCGCGCCCCACCCACGAGCACGCGACCTTCAACCTCTTCTTTGCTACATGTGTCCCGTTGATGGAGAAATCAATGACTAGACTACACTGCGTGAGTGGTGGTGGTGGTGGTGGTGAAAGGGCTTGCCGTTGTCGGCCTCACGTATGTGGGCAACGTCACGACTGACGCCCTGGGGAAATGCGCGTCCTGGGCCGACTTCTAGGGGAACTGTGCCGACATATGTCTGAAAGCGTCTGAGGAAAACCCAGGAAAAACCCCAGACAGCACAGCCGGCACCGGGATTCGAACCCGGGTACCTCCCAGTCTCGACGTGACATGGACACTGCGTGAGCTTGTTGTAGTGTCCCCGGAGCATCACTTTACGTTTACCCAATGGCCTCTCAGTTCCGTCAGGCTCATTCAAACCGTGGGAGAGTACATGAGTTGCCTGTGCGCCCTTGACGAGAAGCCCCGGTTCGACGAACATACCGACAAAGCAGTGAGAAGAAAGGAAGCGCTTCGTAGAGATCTTTATCCACTGGTAACATCTTAGCTCTTGTTTCAGGTTACCGCCAGTCCCTCAGGCAGTGTGAAAGGCACATCCTTTTCATTGGTAAAAGAACGAAAACCGGAAGTTTCGAAAAATGTAAAATGTGCCCATTGCGAGACCCCTGCAGGTGGTGGCTGCCACCATTGGATTAGCATCATCCGATAGCTTTAGACATGATCTTTCACATGATATGAAGTGACTGGGTTCAAGCGCATTCTTTGTCCACCTAGTATCGCAAGACCACGAGTGGTACGCGAAAATTTTGCATGTTCGATCTTAATTATTTCTAAAAAGCCGGAATATTTTTCACGATTTATTCCACAGGGGCAGAATTATGCCGGTACTTGGCGCTACTGGTAAAGTACCTTTTCTCTTTTTGATTGAGACGTAGGGCTACCTTTCTGCGGAGCGATTTTTCCACACAAAGGCGCCCTTCGTATGTTTACGAGAGCGTTTTGCTTCGTAGTCTTTGCTTTGTAATTTAATGCCCAGATGTTGCATTATGTACTTATTTTGCACTTATGGTACGTATGTTTATTTTTTCCTTTGGAGACGCAGGGCAATACTTTCGTGGACGACTTGAACTTGCTATTACGCACTTTCATGGGAGTCGCACGCACGACGTGTGCGTATACGCACGTGCGCATATTCACTATTCTCCCGCACATGTGCTTGAGGCAATGCACATACGCACGCTATGGGGCTGCCGTGCGAGTTAATATTAAGAAGGCAGAACTACGGCCACAGGGGACAGAAAGTTACAACACCTGAGAATACAAACTTGTGGTCGCGTGGTTGCAGTCGCCTCTTAACTTGGGCGCAATAAGTGATAGTTCCGAAGGTCTGCATGCTCTCTTTAATTAGTTTTATGCTCGGTAGCGTTATTTCGGAACTACGACGAGTGGTACAAAACCCGTAAGACCGCTGTAATGACAGTTGCTGCTGTCAAGTATAACACGTTCGCCCTCACCGAGATGTGTCAGTGTCACCGTGGGAATCAAAATTTCCGACAGAACAACGCATAACTAAAATGCCTAGCCATTTCTTCACCAGCTCGCTTGCTTCCTAGCCATTTTTTCATTGTAAAATCCCTCGTTTCCGGTAGCCGTAGGTACCTTAAACCCTCGGTGTGGTCTTCAGTAGTCCTTCTGGCATCCATGCGCTTGAACCCATTCACTTTATATCATGTGAAAGGACATGTGTAAAGCTATCGGATGATGCTAATCCAATGGTGGCAGCCACCACCTGCAGGGATCTCGCAATGGGCATATTTTACGTTGCTCGAAACCTCCGTTTTTCGTTCTTTTACCAATGAAAAGGATGTGACTTTCACACTTCCTGGGGGACTGGTGGCAACCCGAAACAAAAGCTAAGATGTTACCAGTGGATAAAGATCTCTATGAAGCGCTTCGTTTCTTCTCGCTGCTTTGTCGGTATGTTCGTCGAACTGGGGTTTCTCGTCAAGGGCGCACAGGAAACTCATGTACTCTCCCACGGTTTGAATGAGGCTGACGGAACGGGGAGGTCATTGGGCTCTGGGGACACTACAACAAGCTCACGCAGTGTGGTCATTGATTTCTCAGTCAGCGGGACACATGTAGCAAAGAAGAGGTTGAAGGTCGCGTGCTCGTAGGTGGGGCGCGCAAGGCCGCAGCCTCGTGCACCCTGCCTGACAAAAAAAAATCGCTGCGCGTCTCTCAGGCAAAAATAAAAGATTGTCTCACTTGGCGTCTAAAGTAGAGAGATGACGCCACCTTTTCAAAAATAATCAAGGATATCGAAGATGGCATTTTTGAGAAAACTGAGATGCAACATTGGCAATTTTCGCCTACTATGTGTGATTCTCAAGCTAATAACACAGAAATAACTGGGCTGAGAAAAATGACCTCTATATAGCACGAAAGCTCTTTCAATGTCCTATCGAATGACACTAAGCTCGATGTTGTCAGAGGTTCCGTCATGAAGGAAATTGGTAACAAAATTTGGCCTTTTTGAACGTTTACGCCAAGTTTGGCATTTTTTAACAGAAAATCTGTGGCTCTCAGAATTCTGTGGGTGACTGTCGACAGTGTCTGTGGTGTAGCCTATAATCACAAAAAACCTCCAGTTCCTAGACATAAAATTAGCGGTGCTAGATCACGTCAAAGTCGGTCCAGAAGAAAGCGTGCTCAAGCAGCCTCAGACTTTCCCCCTCTCCTGCGCGGAAACTACTACACGCACGAGCATCGCACGTGGCGCGATTTGCGTCGTTTGAGCTGTCCTCTAACATATATTTTTTCTGGGCGAATAAAAAAATACGACTTTCACACGTTGTTCGATTTAAAATGAAACTACCCAGGTATGGTTGGCAGCGGATTTTGCCAATCGTATTTGAAGAATGCAGACAATAAGACGGACCCTTCAGTTTGAGTACAAAGAACCTCCGCCTACAGCAGTCCGCAGTGCTTTCCTTGAATCTATCTTCCGAGACTGTTGCATCTGGACGTGACGAGGTTAGTGTCTTCTGTATAATTTATACCGTGATTACTCTCCTTGTGAGAAATATGTTGTGGCATGCAGATGTTAGGAGACCAGTTACGCAACAAAGAAAAATAAGGATTAAAGAAAATTGAAGTTGACGCAATAAATCAAAATATATACTGTACAACTCCGAGTGTTGTTCAGAATGCAGCCATGCCATTGCAGTAAGCAACATCTACAGTACGTAAAATGAAGCTGTGTATTCCGCATCTAGGTGTAACATTTTAATTGTCACAGCAGTGCGCACCAATGTAGTTCATGACTTCCTTGGACAAGATGTGGAACCAAATGTTGGAAATACAAGGCAGGGATCAGGTACAAGTTTTCCTCTATTTGTTTTCCTTATAATATGCAGCATACTGCACATAGTAAAGAAGGGCTCTGGATTCTAAACCAACGCAGTTGAAATCCTTAGTTTACCCCAAGCTGTACTATTGTTGTCTAATCCGGGGAAACACCACAGAGGGCAACTACGATAAAATTGCAGTGCACAAAAAAAAAAGAAAGAAAGAAAGCCTAGTGTACGACAACCATGTCTACAGGTGCAATGTGCTGGACCCTCGTTGCAATGAGGCCCACCAAGGGTGCCACTACAATCCATCCATCCATCCAGCCCCTCAGCTCCTTCAAGACATGCAAAATACAGTAGACAAAGTGTTCACTTGCAAATCAGACATTTATACAAAATTGCCTTGCAAATTCAGGATCTTTTAGCGCCATCTCAAACACTTGCCATTACGGTATGAAATCCATCATTGTACCACCTTACAAGGTTCCACTGCTACGGACCAACTACGGAAATCAGCAGAAACCGTTCCTTTTCCGAACAGATGTTTTCAGCTGATTGGAAATGGCCTTCCTGTATCCAGTTTCAAAACAGAGTTACACAAACTTGTTGAAGTCTTATTAGGGACAGGCCACTCTGTTATGTATTTTGTGTGTGTGTGTGTGTGTGTGTGAAAATGTGCACAGCTCGGTGCAATTGCGTATTTTATTAATGTGGTTGTGATCTGCTGTATGCTCGTAGTAGTAATATCTCAGTTATCGCACACTGTATTTGTGCTAGGCACCCCATCAGGCTGATGCCTTTCGTGCCTGGTAGCCTCATTTAATTTTCTATGAAATGAGATCCTCATAAATTTATATGGCTTTCTTTTTAACAATGTTAGGCTGATGACTTCATGGAAGTGGAATGAACAGGAGAGGAAGACATCTGCAATGGTCATGACAGTTGTCCGTCAGGTACGGGACCAATTTCTTTTATAAATGTGGTATATAGCGTGAAGTTGTTACTAACAAAATGTTTTTTGTTCCCTTTAAAGGAATCAACATGTGGTGAGCACGCGTAAGGATTTGACATATCTCAATACAACTTAGACCTGCCTGTTGCACATGAGATGTGTGACTCTACTTACACACAGTAAACTTTTTTACACTCTTTTGGTGTAAATGGCTTGTCCCACGGCGCACACCTTTTTGGTGTTGCCGTTACACTCAAATGATAGGCGTTTTCTAAAACACACTTTACTTAAGTGTATTCCTAATAAAACACTATTATAATGGGCGTTTAAACAAAAACACCCTTAAAAGGGGAGTCTTCTATTGAAAACACCTTTCATTATGGAATTGTTTGCTGGGAAATATTCCCTCGCAAATAGCTAGTGTAATGAAAGCTTCTGTGGCAGCATGCCGAGGCCAGTGGCCGAGACATACTGTTCGACGTTCTTGCTTCTATGGCAAGCACCACCCTGAACACGGCAGACTTCCAGCCGTGGTTCCATCGTGGAACCTAAGCCGGAACGCAGTGCGTCGCAGGCACGCCTCGGTAGCTTGGTAACACTGTGGGGCCAAGGTGAGTGCCGAGGCTCGGAGACCTCGGGCGCCCCCAGTATATACAGGGTGTCCACGCTAAGTATGAACAGATTTTTTAAAAATATATATAACACTTTTTCCAAGATGAAATCAATTGCATTATAGCATATGCTAAAGGGCACTCCCTTGCAGGGCATTAGCAAAGTCCTAAGGCAATGTCTTAATTAACTTTTTAATTATAAAAGCTACAAAGTTGTCCCAATGAGAACATCTGTTCCTTTCGGTCACCTGATATCGTAGCCTTTTTCAGAACAAAAAATCCGTTCGATAGATCGCCCGCCAAAAATTCGTGAAGGAACCCCTTTTTTTTTCTTTATTTTGTTCATTGCGCTTCTTAGAAGACGCGTCTTTCTTTCACCCCCAATGCGAGAGGGAGAAAGAGCACACTTTCGCCTCTCGCGTCCTGGAAAAAGAGTAAGAGGAAACAGGAAATGCAACCCAAGATAAGGCCAGTTCCGATAGAGTCACCCAGTACATTTGTTTTTGTTTTGTTTCCGCAAGTTAAAGCTCATCTTCGACGCATGAGGCGGCACTGTGCTCCTTCTCTCTCTCCCGTTGGGGATGAAGGAAATACGCGTCTTCTAAGAAGCGCAATGAACAAAATAAAGAAAAAAATGGCGTTCCTTCACGATTTTTTTGCGGGCGATCTATCGAACGGATTTTTGTTCTGAAAACGGCTACGATATCAGGTGACCGAAAGGAACAGATGTTCTCTTTGGGACAACTTTGTAGGTTTTATCATTAAAAAGTTAATTAATGAAAGTTAATTAAGACATTGCCTTTGGACTTTGCTAATGCCCTGCTAGGGAGTGCCCTTCAGCATATGCTATATTGCAATTGATTTCATCTTGGAAAAAGTGTTATATATTTTTTTAAACAATCCGTTCACAGTTAGCGTGGACACCCTGTATGTATTGGCATCATCGTGGAAGACTTAAAGGATGCCATCAGCACTAGCCCAGTAGCCTATATTGGCGTGTTGGATGGATCATATACTGAAATACAATTTGCTGGTGAACGTTCGTTACATGTGGTGGGGCGGGAAACATTTGTAACGGTGACGGGAATGCGTCTTTGCAATTAACACCCACACTTGCAACAAGTCAAATATATCAGCTAAATACCTAACATCATTCCCTGTCAAATACTGTGTTTCTAACACAGGTTATCGTCTATAATGTGATTGCTTGCTGAGCGGAGCTGTGAAACAAGCATAATTTTTCTCTCACGAAATAAAATGTCATTTTTAACACCGTATTCCCAATTCAAATGGGGTGTATAAAAGGTGTATTAGACGGTAAACACCTGTTTCAATTGCCCACTTTGCACCATTAATGATCGACACTGGATAAAACGCGGTGTATCTCGATATAACACTGTTAGTAATGCTCTTCTTGCACGCTTTGCGGAATAGAAAATGGTGTTTTTACAAGAATACACCTTTTTTGAGCAAAGAAAGGTGTAAAATGATTTACTGTGCACACACAAGCTTCTGCAGGTTCGATGCATGTATATTTTGAAACATGAAAGACAGAGTGCTAAAAATATATCTGTGGTGAAAAATTTAGCAGTTCATTGCAGTAATTCGATCGATTTATTTTCAGCATTTTGGGAAATATATAGTGATGACAAGATTACCTGTGTTGTACCGCCAGACCATCTGCTATTGGAGTTCCATGTCCTAGTTATTATATATAATAGCTGTTTTAAGGCTCTTACATATTTAATGTGAAAGTTTTGTGCCTGTGAGTTCCTGCAAATGTGCTCTGCGGTGATCATACTGGACAGAAAGCTATGCCTGTATAATAACAGGGACTAATGTTCTTCTGCCCATAAACCGATTCCTAGGGTACATCCGCACCCTTGGAAGTCACTGGAGAGGCGTGTTAGCTTTACTCAATTGGTAAGACCCCTGGATCAGTAATACAGAAGATATGGGTTCAAGTCCTACTACTGGCTAGCCTTTCCAGTGACTGCCTTCTTTCATTATTCATTTCTTACGCTCTTGATGCTTTGTATCTATTTGTCCTTTCTATGTGTTCCAGTCTCAGAACATCAACTGCCATGTTCAAAAGAACTGGGATATACCTCTGCAATCTGGAACCCATCCCAACATCTCTTAATCGACAAAGTAGAATTTGTACATAACCGCACGGTGGTTTGTTGTTCGTGATTATCATCCTTTTTTCAGCGTCTTAGCCATTAAAGCACAACCCTTTCTTAGTCCTTTGATTATCAGATCAGGTATCAGGCCTGACATTCTTTCATAAGCTATATTACGGTCACCGTCCCTCCCCACCCCACTTACTGTCAATCCCCTCACAAGTTACTTCAAAGACTTGATGACCCGCGCAAAGTACTTGCTCCACCTACACAAACAAAAAAATTCCTCTACTCTCCGCACCAGATGATGGTGTCAAGCTGGAATGACCTTCCTGTCCACGTAGCATCAGAACAACATATATCGTCATTTATTTCCAAGTGCTATGATCATTTTCAGATCAAATGAATTTCTTTGTGGTGAGTGAACGTATTTTGTGTATTTTTGTGTACATCATTTTGGTATTTGTCTTTTTTGGATACAAACCTCCCCCTTCATGTAAATCTCTTCACAAGGGCCTTTAAAGTAAACAAATGAAATTAAGAGCTTCGTGATACTTTCATAGTTGGAGCATTTTTAATGCATATTTTAAAACAGTGGCTGCAAAAAATGTGTCAGACACCGTTACAAAGGCAGCCGTCTGTATCAGATGAATCATGATTTTTCCCAGAAGCCCAATAATGTATGACGCTGCATCACATATGCTATTTTGGAACAATCTCTGCAGACATATTATCTGAGTGCCACAATAAACTCTATGAACCACATTTCATGTTACATCAGCTTTGACTACAACATGCCTATTTGAGCAGCCCAAGATACAATGCTTGGTTCCTCAAGGTCTACATCCTACTCTAACTGGGTGCGCACTTTGCACACAAAAGGAAGATTGAGGTTTTCGATAGTTAACTTGTGTAGTGAGCACTTCTGGAGGACTGAGAGCAGAACCCGGATGTCACACACAGGGAAACCTGCATAACAGTCTGATTTACTTCCACATAACGATCATTAAAATACTTAAGGTGCTTAAACAATACTACTTGGGTGCTATCAGACCGTAAGAGTTCAAACAACACTTACGACATACTGACTGAATGGGTACACAAAAGGATGCCTCAGAACAGGATTGTATTTGTGTCTGGTGGAATTGAGAGCCCAATGTAATTCTCACCAGGCGGAGCAGGCTAAGGAGATGGTGCTTTGTGCCAGGGATCAGCACAATGGTTTATCCAGAATCCCAAGCATGGAGGAGTGTTGAGAAAAGTTGGGGGGGGGGGAGTCATTATTATAGTTACATCATTACCGACATGTGTCTACAGCTGAAATTGCAAGGCCACCCCCTGTAGGGGGTACTTCCACCTAGTATCTTGGGCATTTAAAGCATGTAGGAGTTAGTATGGAAAAGGCTTTGCGTATCCTGTTCACCGCGCAGACTGGTATAACGATTCTCTTGTTTTTTCCAAGTTTGTGCAACACTCATCTCACTAACTGTTGGTATGTAGTGTATCTATTTCCTGTATGAGACACGCAAGATTTGAACAAAGCTAAAGCTAGTAGGACGCCGAGTATTAATTCAGCTGCACTCTTTCTGAATAAGTGACGAACAATAACGAAAAGTTCAGAATAACTATTTTGTATTGAAACCAACGAGCATGATTGTGCATAAGACACGCTTCTTACTTGTGAATATGAGCGCTAGGTTCGTGCTGCCCTCGAAGTTCTAAATATGCTACTCTAAGAGCAGCTCCTTGCAACATAAGCACTCGACTTCTTTCGGCATTATTATGCATGAACCACTCCGGCCCCTATAAACGGCGCCGGCAAACACGAAATTTACACAAACTGTTCATGGCCTTCATCATGATGGATGCTGAAAGCTCATCTAACAGTCTGTCGTTGGAACTTCCTTTTCATGCTGAAGTCGATTGAAGTTGCGGAAACCACCCGAACTTCCGCTGTGGACTTTCCACCAATAAACGTCTCGGCCGTTTGACGTCGTACACATGGGAAAACCACTGCATAATAGCTAGAGTTTTGCGCTGATCGCACGAGTTGAGGGCAGAAATCGAAACCGCTTTTCGGCTCCTTGTTTGGAATAGTTCGCGGCTCCGCAGAGACGAAACGTTTCAGTTGTAACTTGGAGGCACCATGTAGGTTCGTTATCCATACAAACAAAGACATTGACCAGGTTCTGGTCAGAGACCCTTTAATGGTCGGTCTGTTTTCATGAGAACAGCAGGAGGCGACACCAGTTTACATACATTGTCAGTCGGTGTACCACATGGGAGCGTACTCAGTCCTTTACTTTTCAATGCTGTCATGGCTGCCCTGCCTGGTCTCTTGCCCCGAGGGGTATTTATTAGTCTCTACGTGGATGACATCTGCATATGGTCATCGAAAAAACAGTGCCCTGCATTACAGCGTCGCCTTCACACTACACTTGACCGTGTAGTGCACTTAATCCTAGAGAGAGGCATGGACCTGTCATCAGAGGAGACTGTTATGCTGCCTTTTACGTGTCGCCATCTTCAGAGATTTCAACTACATATTGGTCATCATCAGATACGTCGTGTACTGCATCATCGCTTTCTCGGCATTACTCTCGACCGGAGTTTATCATGGGTAGCGCAGGTGCGCCATCTAAAAGCAAGAGCTGGGAGTAGAGTCGTCTTAATGTTTCTTCGTTATTTATGCGGTTCCCGGAGGGGCACGTCGTCTCAATCAATGCTCAGCATTCACCGATCTCTTATAAGTCAGATGGTAGCTCCTCACATTCCCCTGCTTCACATCCTCCCTGTTACCACAGAGAAAGTGTTAGTCCATCCTAGCAGAGGGCGCTAAACTCTGTCTTGGCCTTCCTCGAGCGACGTCAAACGCCTTAGCCATGGCAGAAGCACGGGAACCACCTGTATCAGCCCTTAGGATGCTAGAAACCTTCTGCCACTACGTGCGGTTGGTAACGCGCCACCATCGTCATCCTCAGCTTCCAGCCATCATGAGATGACACCACTCTTCCTTTACCCGAGCTATCCAGACACAACGTGGTCTTATTCCGATGCACAAGCCACATGCATTACCGGATATCCCAACATGGGCTCTACAGCCTCCTGACGTGAGAACTAAAGTACCTGGAATTCCTGGAAAGAGGATATACCAACACATCTTCTTCGCCAGTTCAGTCTTTAGTTACTAAACAGCACCGCATGCAGAATTCGCATTTGGATGCATCACACGGATGCGTCAATGACATCATCCGGCTCCTCGTGTGCATTTGTTTTACGGGTGGCTTATATCGAAAGAGCGGTGCGGCTGTCTCACGTCACCTCTGCTTCGGCCACTGAACTTCATGGAGTCCTATTGGCACTAAGTTTTATCCGCTCGAGATCTTCAGTTGCTCTATGAATCATCTATAGCGACTCAAAATGTGCTTTACAGACTCTGGCTTCCATGTTTACTACGGGATCTCTGGCATCAGCAGCACAAGATGTATTGCACACATACCATGCAGCAGTTTTAGAAGGTCATGACATCCAAATGCAGTGGATCCCTAGTCAGTGTGGCATTGCAGACAACGAGGCTGTGGACGCTGCGGCACGCCAGGCTCTTCAACTTAGGCGCGTCCAACTGATGCCCATTTATTTCACCAAGGGTGAGGCGGGGCGAATGCTGAAGGAGCTCAAGCAACAACTGTGCAGCACCTCCTCGCTAACAGGATCTGCTCGGGATTCGCTTCTGTACGAGGTCGATCCAGAGTTACGCTTTCGAGTACCACCTTCCTTCTCGCGACAAACGACGACTGTCCTACATAGGCTACGGCTCAGTGTACCGTACACAGCGCGTCTTCTCTTCAAACTGGAAAGCGAGACACTCCGAACTGTAGTGAGTGCGGCCTTGTAGAGGACGTAGAACAGATGCTTCTCAGGTGTTCGAAGGGTATTAGAGCCTTTGTGTTTGTCTTCGTTTTCCTTGACCAACGTGCCGCGTCGCACGCCTGTTATTTTGTGCTACATGACAGAGGCAGCATGACTGACCACAAGGACAGCTACAAGGCGAAACGGAAAGAGAACACACACGAAGGATTCAATAATGAGTCTGTTGTGTGTTCTCCGGTCCGTATACTCTCGTCAGTGTTCTCTTGCTCAAAGCCATGCTGTTTCTGTCATGCTAACAAAAGGGTAAGTGGAATATGTGAAACTATGCAATTACAAATTCGAGGGCGAATACAGACGCGCGTTTTGAAAGCGTGCGGCAATAGGATAAAGATAGGTAAAACCCTTTTACTTCGCGAGCTCTCAATTTTCATGAATTTCGTGGATCGAGAAAATTCGAGAACTTTAAGGACACGCAAATATTAAACGGTAGGAACAACTTATTTATTTACACATGGTAAACAAGACTTTTGTGCTCGAGACTGCACCTCTTCAGGTTACAAAATATAAACAAGGTACAGGCACATATATACAGTTGAAGGGGGAGTTCTGGCATGAGAGGGTTAACAGGTTGATGGAAAGGATGCGAACACAGATAAAAACCAAAGGAACATAAATACAAAAGCAGGGGTATCAGAAGCGAAACATAACGCGAGCCCAAGGGCTTATACACAGGAAACGAGAACACTTGTTGGTGACGTTCGAGGAATTAAGGATAAAAAAATGGGGGGGGGGGGGGTTTATGGCGACGGAATGAGGACACAGGTGCGGAGTACAAAGGTGACCAGTGGACCGTGAGAAAGTGAAGACGGAGGTGGTCTCAGGAGAGAGACAAACGAAGAAAATGTGGAAATTGGAGAGTTGTGTGTGTGTGTGTGTGTTTATCATTATCTTTTTTTATTTGAAAAATTATATTTACGGTTCAATAATTGTAGTGGGCCTGCGTGGATGTTCAAACCATGAGGCTTCAGAGACTGGAGTTTTGCAATTAAAAAGGATTCGCGATATTTGCGCTTCATGTCACTGTTATAGCCCGATTCAAGGATAACGATTTGGTCTGTACCTAAAGCGTGTCCAGGAAGGTTAAAATGTGTAGAAACGGGTGTAGAGTGGTTATTAACAATATCGGATTTATAGCCGTAAAGCCTTTCGCTCATGGTGTTCGAGGTTTCTCCAATATATTGAATACAACATTTAGTGCACATAATGAGGTAACATACGTTAAAAGAGTTGCAGTGCAATCCCTGTCGGATTTCGAAAATAAAAGAGTTTGAGGTGCTCGAGATAAATGTACATGGGCTAATGAAATGACATGTTTGGCAGCGTTTGTTACCACAAGGGGAACACCCAGAATTTGGTCGGGATAGACGGGATGAAACTAGTAAGTTACGAATGTTACGTGATCGACGGAATGTGATATTGGGGGGAGCAGGAAAAATTATTTTAAGTTTTTCTTCGCTGTGAAGTATGTTGAGATGGCGGGTGAAGATGGACCCTGCGCCACTCAGTGCTTTGTTATAGGCAGTAACGAAGGATAAGGGGTTTTGTTGCTGCCGCGGTTCATGTGAAAGTAATTTATCCCGATCTAGAGATTTGCACGCGGAGAGAGCATTGCTTATAAGGTTGGGAGTGTAGTTTCGTTTTCTAAAATCGTTGGACATTTCTTCAGCGCATGCCTCAAAATCTTCTGGGTTAGAGCATATGCGTTTTAGACGTGTGAATTGAGCAAAGGGGATGTTCCTTTTCTGAGTATTAGGATGGTAGCTGTTAAAATGAAGGTACTGGCGTTTGTCAGTGGGTTTCTTGTATAGATTCGTGACCAGCTTACCAGACTGTATAGAGACAGTCACGTCTAGAAAATTCACTGATGCGTGGGAAAGATTACACGTGAACTTGATGGCCTGATGTACGGAGTTAAAATGCTCGAGAAACGCAATTAAGGATGGTTCATCACCCGACCACACGATGAAAATGTCGTCAATGTACCTTAAGAAGACTAAAGGTTTGATCGAGAAGGATGCTAACGTTTTTTCTTCGAATTGCCCCATGAAAAGATTCGCATAGTTGGGAGACACGCGTGACTCCATTGCTGCACCTTGAATTTGGACAAAATGTTTTTCGTTAAGTATAAAGTTGTACATGAGCACAAGCTCAAGGAGCGCGAGGACAGCTGATGTCTGGAGAACTTCAGACGGGAAAGATTCAAGAGAAACTTTCACCGCATCGAGACCCTCATCGTGTGGTATGTTTGTATAAAGGGATGTAACATCCATAGTAGCCAAGATGACGTTGCTCAAATCGCTGTTCTGCTTGTTAATCGAATCGACTTTGAGGAGAAAGTCATTGGTGTCTTTTACGTAAGAGGGCAGAAGCGGAGGAACGTGTTTGATACAATGGTCTAAAAGGAGAGAAATGTTTTCGGTTGGTGTGTTTATTCCTGATATTACAGGCTTGCCGGGGTTATTTTTCTTGTGTACCTTAATCAATAGGTAAAATGAACCTCGAGTAGCATTTTAGGGTCTAATGAACTCCGCAATGTTACGTGGAATAGAGTCGTTAGTGATTAGCGCGCTGATCTTTTGGTTAATTGTGCGACAAAATAGTGAGGTGGGGTCAGAGTCAAGAGGCTTGTAGAACCTACCCAAGCAGCACAATGTACTGAAAGTCGAGTGCATTAGGGGTGGACGGTATGTGTCTTATCAATGTTCTGTAGTTTCATGAATCTGTTCAAGGCCTTTCGTCTACCCGTCCACCCCTATTGCACTCGACTTTCAGTGCATTTTGCTGCTTGGGTAGCATCACTGAGGTGCTCATTTGCTTTGCTGACGTAGTCTGAAGTATTCATCACGACAATTCCTCCGCCTTTATCAGCGGGCCTGATAAAGGCGGGCCTGATAAAATCCTTTCTTGCTTAGATAAATTAAATGATCCCCGGTTGTCAGAAATGTTAAGAAGGCCTTTGATGTCATTGGATACTGCTTTAATATAATTGTCGATCATAGGGCTAGTTTTTGATGAGTCAGGGGTCCAGACGGAAGGTTTCTTAAATGGCGTTACTTCAGTGCGCGCACTGCCGTGAAAAGATGTTTGCAAGTGCATTCGTCTACCTAAATTTTGGAGATCATTTAGAATTTCAAATTCATCAACACCATGGGGAGTGGGGACAAAGCTCAGTCCTTTGGATAAAACGCTGGTTTCAGCTTTGCCTAACGTAACGCCTGATAGGTTAAAAACAACATTTAGCGGTGGACCTACAGAAGTTCGTGGGTGGTCTAATAAAACAGTACAAAGATTAAGGCTGGTGATGTCTGTAAGGTGGATATTATCACGACAAACTTTCTTACACTTCGTACGCTGTAATTGGGCGAGCTTATCGGAAGAAAAACGATTGAGTGTGAACAATTCTTCTGGCGTTAGAGCGTGAGCTAGTTGACGGAGCTGGTTGTCTATGTCTTTAATTATGTAAGAACTTTCTGTTCGCAAAATTCTGATCAGTTCTATAGAAGCATGCGTTAATATGATACGCCATCTCTTGGAACTACGCGGTGAGTGGAAATTGAATGTTGGGTGAACGTCGACCATTAAACCTTTAGGTACAACATTCTGTGCTATACAATCAGAGTAGAAATGGAAGTGAGAAACAAATCTAGATTGGTTGAGCCCTGGACCGGCAATCCAGAAGATGTGGGTTCGATCCCTACAGCTGGCTAACCTTTTCAGTGACTTTCATCTTTCATCGCAGACAAATCTAGTTTTTCTGTCTAATAACTTACGTGCCCTAAGGAACGTTGTAGAGTTTACATTGTCCGCACATAGTCAGTGAGAGCTCCTTGTGTTGTACCTCCGTGTCCTACGTTGTTGCTTCTTAGGCTGGCGTGTCCGCACCGAGGGAGTCGTGGCGGCGATAGGGGTGTCAGTCCGAACGGTGACGTCCGCGCTGCCAGGTGAACACGGTGGGCTTCTGTTTGGGGCTACTCTGGGCGTAAGGGGTTGAGGGCTGTGCACAGGGTTGGCACAGGATGTGGACTGGGTAGCACAATGATCACGGGGAGCATTTCGCCGGGTAGGTGACCGTGATGGCGAAGGTGGCAAATTAGGACAGTTCCCGATGGAGGGGGATTCTTCGAGGTGGAAGCCGCTGGAGCTGTTGAGGTTGCGGTGTGGGCTTGCTGAGTTTGGGCGGTTCCTCGTACTCGTTGCACTGTTACCCTCTGGGGATGGTTGACTGGGGTTGGAGCTCCCATTTGGTGCAGCAGGGGCAGCAGAAGGCTGACTGATGGGAGGGAAATCTTCGAGACGGAGGTGAAAGCCGCTGGAGTTGTTGAAGTTGCGGTTTGGTCTTGCTGAGGTGTCAGCGGTGGGAGGAAAATGCAGCCTGATTACGCTCCTATAGTGGGAAGCTAGGACTTTCGCGCCTCGAGAATTCAGATGGTGGCCGTCCAACGCAAGTAGATCCCATGGGGACTGATCCAAGGTGTAGTGCCGGATGAAGCCTACATGGTTGTTAACAATCGACAGGTACCAAAAATGTTGGTTCAGGAGTTGGATTTTGTAGTTGGTATCATGGATAAAGGCACGTTGGTCCTGGTGGACGTACCAAGATGGGAGTCGAGGAGGGACGCTTGACAATACCACGAAAAGGTGTGGTCGGGAAGATTGGATGTGTGAAAGTAACAGGTCAAAATGCTCCACACTGAAATTTAGTGAAATTTAGTCGCCACGAATATATCCCTGTTGCTCGATTCAAGAAAATTCTAGGGCCGCGAATTTTTTATATTTTTTTTTAGTTTTACCTTACAAGGACCATTATTCCTCATGTGAAAAGCCTGAGCATGGGTAACCATTAGAGGGACAGGACAAACACCCCACTCGTGTGTTTGTTACATTCAAACCATCATTTCACCAGAAGCATCAGCTCAACACCGATATGTGATATTTCATTTTGCAAAGTCTCAATCGGTTGTTTTACAGCAGCCGGTAATGCAATTTGAAAACGTCTCCAGTCACTTAGTGATCAACAAAAGGCACGAAACAGATATTTATTTATGTCGAGACACCTAGATACCGGCAACAAAGCAAGCACTATACAAAAGTTGAAGCATTTATCTCGCAACAATATTCATTTGAAGCGTGACCTGTGTGTGGTGGTCTACTGCTTTATTCTAGCACATCTGTACGAGACAAATAAGGAGGAATAGGAACCTATTTGCATACCCACAAATTCATTTCACGATGCAAACACCAATTTTAGTTCTTCCATAGTAGCCAAATGCAGTAGCAGTAAATATTTTCGATTGAGTTATTTTGTTAAGTTTGAAACATGATAGTAATGTGTAAAGAAGAAAAGCGTTGGTTTGAGGTGTGTGTGGAGAGAATTTTATCGTCATCCTGTGTACCGATTCTCCCCCAACATCAATTACTTCCATCCTTGGGGCGTTTGAAGTCGTAAAAAGACCGTACATCTCCACGTTCTATTGTTAACGGGATGAGGAGCTTATGGTCAACTGTGTTGTAGCCAGCTAGAAAGGTTTTGTCTGTGCCTTCTCACAACTGAGAAAAGGTTGCTTGCATGCAGCGAGGAATACCTGAGAGAACTCGTGTGCTTTGTAGGAATATTTCCAGCCCAGCTCGTTCTTGTAGGTCAATGAAAAATACATGTTTTTTGCTTAGATATGCATATGGTTTGTCATTTCACCGCCAGAAAATCAGTTCCTGACATAGGCTGTTTATGACTGTCTAAGTATACAAAAAAGAGCTTCCCATCACTAAATGGTCATGTTCGTTGTTCTCATTTTACCTGCTTTCGTTGCATTTGTGTCATGTGATGTAAATTTGGGACAGTGATCCTTACATTATATGTTGATAAATGAGGTCATGCTCATTCTTTCAATTACGCATTGGACTATTTTGGGAGTTGTCTTGAAATAGTCTTCGAAGCCATGAAAACTTCTAAAAAAATAAAAAATAAAAGTAAGCTTATAGATGTATTATGTGTTCATCATCATCATATGTTCTTTCATTTTCAAATTTATGCTCCTGAGTAAGTGAGAGAATAATGATTCGATACATGTGAAGCGGTTGTTTATCCGTAATGTTAAAAAACGGTATGAGTATATTTAAAATTTGTAGTGACAATGAATGCTACAGAGAGAAAAAAGCAAAGAAAAGCGATGACGTTTACTTTGTGTTACAACTTCTTCACTCGGGGATTCTACGTTCAATTAAAGCACATCGTTTGCTTTTACCCGTTGTATTGTTGAAAAATCTATGACGTTACTTGTGCGTTGATGTCATCCTTCAGTCCACTGATTTGCCATGCAACAGGAATTTCGGCCATGAGGAAACCGTAGGTTGCGGTGGGGGACCTCTCCCGTAGGTTTCCAGAAAAGAATGGTGAGGAACAAATGAAAAGACGGGGAAGACCGGTTCTGTAGGGACAGGGGGACAGTGAACTTGTCTCTGTGTGTATGCTATTTTGGCCTTCTCATGGAAATATTCAACAAAATCCGAGAATGTGGGTAAAAATTGCGTTTAATCTGTGCACATGTAATGATCCCGAATGCAAAAGAATGTAGGCTTTGTGGCCTCTTTTAGATTGATGAACACTGTCCTGCTATAGAAATTCGTGTTTCTTAGTGTTTGCCCTAGGTCAGGTCGCAATGACGGCATGCATAAAAGTTAACTCTTCTTTAATTAAAGGTTGTGTTAATAATATCCCTCTGACAGTTTCTAGCACTGACTATTGATCGTTTTAATTACCTCTATGACTGCTCGCCGTGATTCTATCCCATTAATGATTATTCGATGTTCCCCTGTTAGCATGTTATTTCTAACATTGACTATTGATAATTGTTGCTACTATTCTGTGTGTTTGATTCTACTCCTCCAGACTTTCTCCATATGTCTACATGTTCCTGTGTTTTGCTCTTCACTTGACAGATTCGTATTTGGTAGCTTTCGATTAATATAAGTTGAGAATTATTATTCCTCCAAGGAATGACAAACGATAATGGTTGCTACGATTCTGCGTGTTTGATATAAATCCTCCATCTGTCTATATGTTCCTGTTTTTTTCTCTTCACTTGATAGATTCGTATTTGGTAGCCTTCGATGAATGCAAGTAGATCATTATTATTATTCCTTAAAGCATTGACTATTGCTAATTGTTGCTACGATTCTGTGCGTCTGATCTTACTGCTTCAGACTTTCTCCATCTATATACATGTTCCTAACATGTGCTCCTCTTTTTAGCATAATATTTGTAGTGTTCACTAATGATAATTGTTGCTGTGATCGTCTGTGTGATTCTACTTCTCCAACTATCCACGTGTTCCTGCGTTTTGCTCTTCACTTGAAAGATTCGTATTTGGTAGCTTTCGATTAATATAAGCAGTTAATTATTATTTCCTTACACCTATTTGTGATGGTGATCTGATAAACAAACAAACAAACAAACAAACAAACAAAACGGGGGTGTGAGTTACAACAAAATTCGAATTGGCCAACCTGAAGATGCTTACATATAGAGTATTTGTGATAATTGTATATTGTTCAATTAGGATAATAAAAAAAATATCGCCTTCATATCACAGCAAGATCAGTCGTTGCATTTATGGTGTTACTTGTGGTTTGATACCTTCACTCTAATGATGATGGCACCCAATATGTATTTTGACTTTGGGAGGGAATCGTCGATTGGGGTTGAGGGAGATCTCCCGCGCGTTTCGAGGAAAGAGTGAAAGAGGGATATGTGAAAGGAGAGGTGAAACCGGTTCTAGCGGACTGGGGTCAGGAAATAAGTTTATCTGAGCTTGTGTGTGTGCATGTGTGTGTCACTGTGTTCTTCTCATGGAAATGTTCGACAAAATGCTTAAATGTGTGTCGGAATTGCATTTAATGTGTGTATATGTAATGATTCTGAATGCACAAGAACGTGAGGGCTGTATCATCTTTCATATCAATGAAAATTGTCCTCCCTATATAGTTCGCGTTCCTCGGCATTCGTCCTAGCTCAGGTCGTATTGATAGCAAGCTTCGAAGTTAAAGTTTCTTTAATTAAAAGTTGTGCTAATGATGTCCCTCTTGCAGTGTTAACTATTGTTTGCTTAATTAGTGCTTTCCTGGATGGTGCGGTGGGTCCCCACTGCTGTGCTTTTCAATCGAAAAGACTCGTATTTAATAGCATTGAAATGATTTGAGCATGGAATAATTAATTATTTACATATATGATTTTTTTATGTTGATTTACAACAAGAAGATGGAGGTCACATAGAAGAAGCTCAGACTTGTTATGGTAGAAATTTTAATTTTAATTATTATTGTATGAACTAAGAATCCCTTCCTTAATTAAAAGTTGTGTTCCTGAAGGTTCTTTAATAAATATTATCTACTCTGGGGAAGTGGTTGTCTGCCCGCTCGAGTTATCGAATCTATCCATTTGATATTAAATTGGTTTAACTGCAGATATTACAATATCATAAAATTTGTTGTGTGTGTGTGTAGAATGTGAATGCTGCCTGCAGAAATTGTCCGTTTCAACTTTACACCTCTCTATGCTAATTGCTAGTATTTTAGATTAATAAAATATTTTCACTTGTACAAATATGTATGTCTGTTGCTTGCATGTCTGGGCGCGAGAAGGAAAGTTACGATATGTTAATGGGAAGCATGGGGAGATTAAACATTCTTCCATGGAGTGGACTTCCACACTGAGGATGTAGTGTATGTGGAACTGGGTCGGAGAGGGAATAAGATGGGCGGGCAATAACATTTTGGTTGGTGGTTATGTACTTTGCATGTTCATGCATGCTCGAATGTGCGAAGGAAACCCCTCTCTACGCGACGCGCGGCAGCGAAACACGCGGGGCGGTCTTGGCTCGCGCTCCTCCTAGGCGGAAAGTATCCTGCTCCAAATACCCTCCGATATCAGACGAGGAGGGTAGCGATGGTCGAATCTATCTCCCTATTTCATGGGATACAGGGAATCTCCTCTACCGTCTACTACTCGTGCCCCAACTGAAGCACGATGCCCCAGTCCTTTTGAAGAAGTGAACGAGCTTGCGACCAATGTTGACAGGTGGCTGTCACTGTCGAAGATGTGGGCGTCATGCTTGACGAAATCAGACGTGAGTTCGTGATTCCACAATCCCACGCACCAGCTAACGGAATGTTTGATACGACGCTTGGTGGATCCGATAACGAAGAGGCAACAAGCAGAACCTGCAGTACTAGAATAGGTGAGTGCTCCATTCCTCTAGCAATTCCGTGCCCCGACTGAAGCATGATGTCCCAGTGCTTTTCAAGAAGTGAACGAGTTTGCGACCAATTTTGACAGGCGGTTGACACTGTCGAAGATGTCGGCGTCATGCTTGACAAAATCAGACGTGAGTTCGTGATTCCACAATCCCACGCACCAGCTAACGGAATGTTTGATACGACGCTTGGTGGATCCGATAACGAAGAGGCAACAAGCAGAACCTGCAGTACTAGAATAGGTGAGTGCTCCATTCCTCTAGCAATTCCGTGCCCCGACTGAAGCATGATGTCCCAGTGCTTTTCAAGAAGTGAACGAGTTTGCGACCAATTTTGACAGGCGGTTGACACTGTCGAAGATGTCGGCGTCATGCTTGACGAAATCAGACGTGAGTTCGTGATTCCACAATCCCACGCACCAGCTAACGGAATGTTTGATACGACGCTTGGTGGATCCGATAACGAAGAGGCAACAAGCAGAACCTGCAGTACTAGAATAGGTGAGTGCTCCATTCCTCTAGCAATTCCGTGCCCCGACTGAAGCATGATGTCCCAGTGCTTTTCAAGAAGTGAACGAGTTTGCGACCAATTTTGACAGGCGGTTGACACTGTCGAAGATGTCGGCGTCATGCTTGACGAAATCAGACGTGAGTTCGTGATTCCACAATCCCACGCACCAGCTAACGGAATGTTTGATACGACGCTTGGTGGATCCGATAACGAAGAGGCAACAAGCAGAACCTGCAGTACTAGAATAGGTGAGTGCTCCATTCCTCTAGCAATTCCGTGCCCCGACTGAAGCATGATGTCCCAGTGCTTTTCAAGAAGTGAACGAGTTTGCGACCAATTTTGACAGGTGGTTGACAGTGTCGAAGATGTCGGCGTCATGCTTGACGAAATCAGACGTGAGTTCGTGATTCCACAATCCCACGCACCAGCTAACGGAATGTTTGATACGACGCTTGGTGGATCCGATAACGAAGAGGCAACAAGCAGAACCTGCAGTACTAGAATAGGTGAGTGCTCCATTCCTCTAGCAATTCCGTGCCCCGACTGAAGCATGATGTCCCAGTGCTTTTCAAGAAGTGAACGAGTTTGCGACCAATTTTGACAGGCGGTTGACACTGTCGAAGATGTGGGCGTCATGCTTGACGAAATCAGACGTGAGTTCGTGATTCCACAATCCCACGCACCAGCTAACGGAATGTTTGATACGACGCTTGGTGGATCCGATAACGAAGAGGCAACAAGCAGAACCTGCAGTACTAGAATAGGTGAGTGCTCCATTCCTCTAGCAATTCCGTGCCCCGACGGAAGCATGATGTCCCAGTGCTTTTCAAGAAGTGAACGAGTTTGCGACCAATGTTGACAGGCGGTTGACACTGTCGAAGATGTCGGCGTCATGCTTGACGAAGTCAGACGGAAGTTTGTGATTCCACAATCCCACGCAACGGCTGAGGGAATGTCTGATACGAGGCTTGGTGGATCCGATAAAGAAGAGGCAACAAGCAGAATCTGCAGTACAAGAATAGGTGAGTGCTCCATTCCTCTAGCAATTCCGTGCCCCGACTGAAGCATGATGTCCCAGTGCTTTTCAAGAAGTGAACGAGTTTGCGACCAATGTTGACAGGCGGTTGACACTGTCGAAGATGTCGGCGCCATGCTTGACGAAATCAGACGGAAGATCGTGATTCCACAATCCCACGCAACGGCTGAGGGAATCTCTGATACGAGGCTTGGTGGATCCGATAAAAAAGAGGCAACAAGCAGAACCTGCAGTACAAGAATAGGTGAGTGCTCCATTCCTCTAGCAATTCCGTGCCCCGACTGAAGCATGATGTCCCAGTCCTTTTCAAGAAGTGAACGAGTTTGCGACCAATGTTGACAGGCGGTTGACACTGTCGAAGATGTCGGCGTCATGCTTGACGAAATCAGATGGAAGATCGTGATTCCACAATCCCACGCACCAGCTGACGGAATGTCTGATACGAGGCTTGATGGATCCGATAACGAAGAGGCAACAAGCAGAACCTGCAGTACAAGAATAGGTGAGTGCTCCATTCCTCTAGCAATTCCGTGCCCCGACTGAAGCATGATGTCCCAGTCCTTTTCAAGAAGTGAACGAGTTTGCGTCCAATGTTGACAGGCGGTTGACACTGTCGAAGATGTCGGCGTCATGCTTGACGAAATCAGACGGAAGACCGTGATTCCACAATCCCACGCAACGGCTGAGGGAATGTCTGATACGAGGCTTGGTGGATCCGATAAAGAAGAGGCAACAAGCAGAACCTGCAGCACAAGAATAGGTGAGTGCTCCATTCCTCTAGCAATTCCGTGCCCCGACTGAAGCATGATGTCCCAGTCCTTTTGAAGAAGTGAACGAGTTTGCGACCAATGTTGACAGGCGGTTGACACTGTCGAAGATGTCGGCGTCATGCTTGACGAAATCAGACGGAAGACCGTGATTCCACAATCCCACGCAACGGCTGAGGGAATGTCTGATACGAGGCTTGGTGGATCCGATAAAGAAGAGGCAACAAGCAGAACCTGCAGTACAAGAATAGCTGAGTGCTACATTCCTCTAGCAATTCCGTGCCCCGACTGAAGCATGATGTCCCAGTCCTTTTCAATAAGTGAACGAGTTTGCGTCCAATGTTGACAGGCGGTTGACACTGTCGAAGATGTCGGCGTCATGCTTGACGAAATCAGACGGAAGACCGTGATTCCACAATCCCACGCAACGGCTGAGGGAATGTCTGATACGAGGCTTGGTGGATCCGATAACGAAGAGGCAACAAGCAGAACCTGCAGTACAAGAATAGGTGAGTGCTCCATTCCTCTAGCAATTCCATGCCCCGACTGAAGCATGATGTCCCAGTCCTTTTCAAGAAGTGAACGAGTTTGCGACCAATGTTGACAGGCGGTTGACACTGTCGAAGATGTCGGCGTCATGGTTGACGAAATCAGGCGGAAGTTCGTGATTCCACAATCCCACGCAACGGCTGAGGGAATGTCTGATACGAGGCTTGGTGGATCCGATATAGAAGAGGCAACAAGCAGAACCTGCAGTACAAGAATAGGTGAGTGCTCCATTCCTCTAGCAATTCCGCGCCCCGACTGAAGCATGATGTCCCAGTGCTTTTCAAGAAGTGAACGAGTTTGCGACCAATGTTGACAGGCGGTTGACACTGTCGAAGATGTCGGCGTCATCATAAATGCACGCCGTGCACGCATGCCGGGAGCATGCACGGAGCATGCGGCAGTGCATCATAAATGTCTCGCGACGTAAAAGCACGGATTATAGTTTTCATTCTCATTAGGACGTGAATTTTACAACATATTGTCAGTAAAGAGTAGGCTCCGTGTGGTTATATATTAGCTCGGATAATGCGAGATTTCGCATGTTGTACAACCGCTTTGCACCATGGGTAGTGTCCTGTGGCTACCACAGGGAAACATCCCATGTCATCATCACTTCTTCATTTATTGTTGTTGTTGTTGTTGCACCATGTAATCAATAGCGGATGACGTTAAATTTTTGTAGCAGGCGCGCTGTTCAAATTGACGGAACATAGCGCTACGGATACATCGAAAGCACCCTGTAATTAAACTATTTCTGGCAGCACGAGTTGTAGAATAGAGGTTTGCGTGTTGGAGATTACGAATTCATTAGGTAGTTCTAAGCCGCGGAGAAAATTGGTAATGCCCGACAGGCGCTCGCACAATGCTGCGTTTCAATATTATGACAGCTGGGATAATCCCAGCTGGGGCGCGCGTTTTACGGATTCGTTTTGTTCTGCAATGTTCCGGGAAATCCTAACATACTTCAGGAATGAAAACATTACGATCACACCAGAGATAACTAAGGGAGCACAGAGATTACTGTCACTGCGCCGTGGTATTTTGGCGTGGAGAAGTATGTCGTTTCGGTATACCGTGTGCCACACATAAACAGTGTGTGAAGAAGACAGTATATAGGACAGATAAAATAATGTCAACCGGTAAAGTGCTGGAAATTTACAAGTTAGACACTACGAGTCAACAGGCAAACGATAGCGAAATGCACAGAAGATGCACGAAGTTATCGATGTGGGGAGACGTGCGGAACTACACACGTTTAGAAACAAATTTACTGAAAATGAAAATAAAAATGGCGTTGCCTCTTAGTTTCAATATTTCAATATATTTATTAGTCAACTCTATTAGAAAATACATACATATTTACATACAGGTGGAGAACCCAGTGGGAAACAAAATCCCTGTTAAAGGGTTCTCCATAGTGATTAACAAATACATCAAAGACAGTTCACCAAGCATTAACATACACTAATTCGGCATTACACTTCTAGAAGTTGCTACTCTTTAGGCATGCGCGAATATTCGAATTTGCGCGAATATTGGAATCTAATAATTCTGTATCGAATTCGATTTCCGAATCGATTAAATGGAATACAGAATTTTTTTTTTCGAATTTCGAATCATATTATTGTTTCTTCCAAACCAAGTATTCGCGATTCCAATGAACTACAGGTGGCGCTCCGAACATCCAAGATGGCGGACGAAAGGAGGTCTCCGAGCAAAGCCAGCGTAGGGAATGCGGTGTCAGCCGAATTATGTTAATCTCTTTCAGGTTTAATACCCACAAATTGACATGTTTCATGAAGGCGGAATCAATTTTGTCTGCAAGTTATCTCATACTGTGCAGCTCAACTATGAAATATAGGCAAACAGTTTCCGTCGTCGGAGTTTGTTTACATACGTCGGGACTCGAGCGAACAGATGAGACATTTTAGAATCTAAGAAGGTAAAGCAGGGATTAGTTGCTGAGAAGACTGACATAGCACGTGTTTTGGAATGTGGATTAGTATTCTGCAAGGCAATACATGTTTGAATTTCTCTTTCGATAGTCCCGTAGTATTTACATGTGAGCGTTGCAAGGCAGTAACAGTTTCGAATGGAAGCGTAGTGTTTCTAGGAATGAGGTACCTCTTGTTGGACCTTTGCGACAAACGTAATCATAAAAAATTGTAATGCACAAGTTAATGTTTACATGGGCATTTGCAACAGCTCAAGAGAACACTTCTTTGTTTGGTGTGGTCGTGACAAAACGTGCTCATGTGATGTTAGCTTTCACCCCGACGTTCGCAGAACTCTGTGACTGTATGTCAACGTTATACGTGAATAACCCATATTTTGAAAACCCTTGGCAGTCATGCGTATACCTGACCGCCCTGCCTTAACACCATGCATGTGTAACTATTCAACATATATGTCATATGGTCTGCGGCGAACATCTGAGTGCTGCAAGAGATGCTTTGGCAAATTGAAGTATTCGTTTTCTGCACTGCTCTTGGTATTCAAACACAACTTGGTGTGTTATTTTTATCTTTGCGAGTCATTCGTTGATACGTGTGAGACGCCTGACAGAAGCTGTCTCTCCCAGAGACCATCCATAGTGGATGATCGGCTATGCCACATTAGTACGGTGATATTGTTTACTTTGCCTGAGGTGTGAAAATGCACATGTCAACGTGACAAAGAAATTCCGGTTGCTCTTTTTGTGTTACTAAGATTAATATTAAGATAAATTTGTGGTGACAGAGCTAATCAGGAAACTCGTGCGATGGGTCGACATATATGGGTCTTCCGTTCCGTTCTTCTTGATTAGTAAGACTATTAAAAGAAAGCGCGCGGTATTTCCAACAGTCTGAGAAGAAACTAGTAATGCAACATTAATCTTTTCGATTTCGATACATTCGTTCTTTCCGGCTTTCTGTCCATAAGCAAGAGAAACATGTACCGCTTCCCTGTCCGGACGCGCGCTCGGACCTCCACTCGCAGCTTTTCGAAATCGCCGTCAGGTGGCTACGGCTTCGCTCGAATCGCGAATAATCGAATGTTGAACATAGAACTAAAAGGCAAAATGTATACTTGACGTTGGCAACATGTCCCCGAGCTTGGAGGAAGGACAAAAACACAAGGACAGACACACACACACAAACAAACAAAAACAACAGTGTGCTGTTAGTTTTTTGTGTTTTGTCTTTTGTTCTTCCCCAAAGGTGAGGAACATGTTGCCAACGTTATATATTGAAATGGTTCCGCAAATGCACCCGTAAGGTCGCCTCAAGAGATGACACAAAACAGAGTTGAAGAAGATGATGATGATGATGTTGATGATTAGTATTTTTATGGCGCAGCAGTGACGAAGGCTATAATGCGCCAAAACGATTTTAAAAGCGTTACTGGTTAAAAATGGTATGATAAGGCAGAGTTGAAGACAATTGATGATGATGATGATGATGATTAGTATTTTTATTGCGCAGTAGGGAGGAAGGCTATAAAATTGAAGGCTATCATGAAGGCCATACCAGTCGGGGAGCAACTCCGATTCACGATTTTCCCGATTCTAGATGGCGCCACGCCCGCCGTCCTTATCACGCCGTTCGCCTCCGACTCCCGAAATAATCCCCATTGTGCATGGTTGACCTCGCAAGTTTAAGGCGGCCCGCACCCTCTGCGCTGTTTGTCGAGAGGTAAAGTGTCGGACTTTGACACGAAAGGTCTGCAGTTCGATTCGAGACATTCACGTCTTTTTGCTTGTCTCCTATTGCTATATGAGTACTTTGTTATTTTTATTTTGTTGTTGTTTGTTGTTGTGTTTGTTGTCTGTACTGACTGATATTATGTAATTTTTAGTTGCTCTTCGTATTGTTTTACTAGTGCATACTTAGTGTATGCCGACGTATAGGTGTGATCGGATAGTATGGATGGCAATATGGGCACACACACAGATGGTATTATAAACGAATGTTGCCAGCAGTGAGTCTGAGCACAAGGCGATTGCCAATTAAGAAATCAGGAAATGGCCAAGGAAAGGTAACCTCATATGCTATCAAAGCTCGCCCGAGATGTCGGTATCACGGAGGCTCTCAACTGGATGTACTGTAAATTAGGCTATAAACACACAGCGCTTACAATGCCAGTCAGGAAAATCTAGTGCTCAAAACAGTATTCCCTTTTTCTTTTTTTTTCTGCACACGTTTACACGCAATTTACCTTGATAATAACTCTATTATTCATGCAAAAATGACATTTTGGTATGTATATTTCTGGTAAGTAAACATTATCAAATATTTGACTTCATTTACAAGGCGTTGGTGCAAAATACTTTTCAAAATTTTCATCGCAGAATAGACTTCTTTACCAGAAAACTACAGTAATCCTTTCCCCCATGTTCCCTCTCCTTTTTCTTTCACATCGGCTCAGAAAAATGATGTCGGTCGACAACCCCCAGTGACAGAAGACTCCCTTCTTCTCGCCTTGGTGTGCCACTTTGCAAAACCGTACAAAGAACATGAAGGGCGATAAAGGCTTCGGGTCGACCCAACCAAGGAAGATACGGAAAGGTCGAGCGGCGAGACCTCGCAGCGGGAGTCGCGATATTCCCAACATATACTTTTTTTTCTGGACGCCAAGAGGAACGATTCGACAAAAAATAAAAGGGCACACAATAGAAAAATATTAACAATGGTCACCTGACAACATAACAGGTTCTTGTTTGAGTGTTGCAAAAAGTGCAGCTCGGTCTCCTTATCATGTGGGACAGGAAAATCACTATTCTTGTTGGGCAACACAGATGCAATTACAAAACTGACGTTTCCAGAGATGAATATGAGCGCTAGTTGCCAAATGAAGGAATGGTCACGGAGAAGCCGTTTCATATATTCAAAGCTCGCCCGAGATGCCGGATTTTCCTCCCCGGAAAAAATGTCCCCGGGAAGAACCATCCCCAGAAAAAAAAATGTCCCCTAGAGAAACGTCCTCCGCAAGAACGAAAGCAGCTTGATCGAACGCGGGACATTTGGTCGAAAGCCAATTGATCGAACACCGTTTGATCGAAACGGCAGCGGTCGTTTGATTTTTTATTGGTTCGTTTCCTTCTTAGCATTCAGACTTCGAGTGCCTTTCGTGCACATATCACTATCCCATTTAGCGTGAACCACATGGCCCGAAAAGCGTCCGAATTCTTTCCGAACCGAATTCGGGACCGGACTTTTTTCGGGGAACAGAATTTCGGGCCGAAGGCGGCCCGATCTGACCAAGCCAGATTTCTCCTCCGAAATGGGAAGTGACGCCAACCGAAAAAGGAGAAGCATCCAATGGCTATTCAGCCGGAAGGAGAACCATAGCAACGATGACGTAGCAGTCGGGTCGACTGTTGCCGTGTGTGCGATTTCTACTTCTATGAATACAGGGATTATCTCATTGAGCTGGATTGTTGAAAGGCGATGTTCCCCAAGGCCAGAAGTCTTCGGCCGAAATTTTGGGGTGCATTTCGGTAGCACGCGGTGATGCACAGAAAAAGTTCGGTCCCGATTTCGGTTCGGCCAGTTTTCGGACAGTTTTTCGTGCCATGCCCAGAAGAAGCACAGACTATTGGCTGCTCCCAACTTGAAGACATTTTGTTGTTGTTGTTGTTGTTGGTTGGTTACATAAATAAATAACAAGGGGAGGTTGAATTCGCGCAAGCGAATTCTGCTACCCCCAAAAAAAAAGAAGAAAAAAAAAGAAACCATACGATCGTACGATCGTGAAGACATTTTCTTCGGTATGTGTCCCACTGGTTTGCGGGATACAACAACAACTTTATTTCAGGATGATGGGTAGGGAGTTCATCGCCGGGGGATTGAAGTAATGGGTCCCGTTACAATTTCGCGGGATACTTCCACATTGTTCTATTCAATTTTATTTTATTTTCAGATGGGAGAGGGTAAAAAGCCAGAAGGCTGTGCTGTTCGTGAATGACAAAGGTCTGCAAATAACCAGTGGGGTCTTTAGCTGAAAAAAAAGAAGCAAGAAACAAACAAACAAAAAAGGAGAGGACACTGATTGCCTGCTCCATATGTTCGAGTCAAAAGTTACAGAAAAAGAGGTGCTAAGGACACGCTGCGAGCTTCGAACTCCCTTCGAAGAAACATCTTTCGAACAAACGGCGTCGATCAACCGGCTTGCGATCAAACGGCTTTCGACCAAACGGCGTTCGATCAAATGCTGTTATGCTGTTTATGATGTTTCTTACTCATGTTTGTACTGTTATCAATTACTTTTCTTCAAATAACAGCTTAGGATTTCGGAATATAATTTCGGTTATAATGTGATGAGGACGATTCGATGGACTGTGGACGGTGGACTGTCAACGGACGGTGAACGAACAATATTGGATGAAAATGAGCAATATAATCTACATATAGCCGTCAGCCAAGGAATATTGGCCGCAAACTGGCAATATTGTTTACATATAGCCGTCGGTCAAACAATATTCCATGAAAGTTGGAAATATGGTCTACATATTGCCAGCGACCGAACAATATTGGATGAAAACGGGGAATATGGTCTACATATAGCCACCGACCAACGAATATTTGCTGACAACTGGTAATATGGTCTACATATTGCCGTCGACCAAATACGTAATACTCGATGCAACTGGGCAATATTACCCACATACTCGTATAGCCGTAGAACAAATAATATTGGATGAAAGTGCGCAATATGGTCTACATATAGCCGTCAACCAAGGAATATTGGCTCAAAAATTGATAATATTGTTTACATATATCCGTCGACAAAATAATATTGGATGCAACTGGGCAATATGGTCTACATATAGCCGTAGAAGTAATAATATTGAATGAAAGTTCCCACCGGGGACGATTTCTTCTGGGATGATTTCTCCGTATCCCGGAAATTAGAGGAGCGCCGTTGTGAACAGCTGAGGAAACAGATCATAGCCGATCAAGCGCTATCACATTACTTGTTTAAATTGGGTGGTACTTGTTTAAATTACTGTTCCTCTCTCGCAAAGTTTGCTGAGTACAGACAACGCGGTAAGATTAGAAAGCGATTCTCCGTCAACAAATAAATCTTGACTATGCCACGATGTGATTTATCACTGGTGATTTTCCAAGGTTCTGCTACCTTCTACGTATTTCTGGCAGATATGTTGGAAAAATGGTAGCCGTGTTCTTTTATAAAGGGGAGTGCTACAGAATACTGAGCGCAATGACCTTCTGTATTCGTACCAATGAAATGAAACGCATATGCCCACTATCCTGAGGCTCTGACTTAGTATCGTCGGATTTAGTTCCCAACTCAACCGGACCGGAATACTAGTATTTTCATATATAGTTCTTTTTTGTTGGTGGTGGTGGTCAGACAATGATGTTGTAGTTGTTCTCTAATACTTTCTATGCTGATGTACCGTACTTTCAGCACAAGCGGAGTTGTAAGGGCAGTGAAACAACTGAATAAGTGGGCGTAGAGCTTTTATAACCCACAAACATCGGCACAGAAAAAGATGTAAGGACAACTGTATAACCTGTGTCTGATCGACAGTAGAGAAATACTAGCATCCAGCGAACGATATCGCTAGCGAACTAATGCAGCGAACTATATATCCATTTTATGTTGTTCGTTGAATGGAATGTAGATCTAATTATTCATTAACACGTGAAAAAAAGAAAAAAGAACCCTATGTCTCCCAATTTCAACAAATCCGCAAAGCGAACGATAACACTCGGTCGGCTGTGATGTGCTTCATTGGCTATCTAGATTTCAGTTCTTACTTGCATCTATATTTCAGGGGCTTTGAGTGCACCATTATCCGCACTTTACCCACCACACACTTTCTTTTCGTAGTAAACAAGTTGTAGTTTATTGTTTTTCATCTTCGCTGGCTAATCTATTTGCGACCACCAAATGCTATGCATTCCAGTTATTTGATTTCTAATACAATAGCCACAAAACTTTTTCATAATCAACATCATCCCATTCAGTGGTCATTCACTGGAGTGCTCACCCCGTGTCTCTTTGGCCTTTCCATTTTCAGCCTTCTTATTTTCGGCCTTCTGACAGTTCGACGTTATGATTTTTTGGTCTTTTGGCTTCCGGCCTTCTGATAGTTCGACGTTATGATTTTCGGCCTTTTGATAGGCTCAATACTTACACTCAGTCAGCCTAAATAAATGCATTGCATTTAGCAACAGCTATTTAGAAAAAAAAAGAAATAAGAAAAGGAGAAGGGAAGCTCCTAAAACTCTTTGAACTCCGTCTTTATGTACGCGAGGAGGTCTCGGAGCACAAATTACGTCTCATAATGAACTGATTATTACCCGGAAACTTCAGTACTATATTGTTAGACACTCCTTGGTTTTCACAGGGTACTTCACATTACACCAGACCTTTCGTTACTAGTTTCGTCACTAGTTCAGTTGAGAATCCCCAGTGACCCGGAGTTCCTTATCTTCCTCAGAAGGCTTCCCTTTGTTTGCGGTGCAAAGAACGACGGGTACAGGTTTTGGGTCATCCAACGCGCAACCAGCAAGAAGTGTCGAAAGATGGAAAATCCAGGGAACAGGTATCGAAAAATTGGCCGTATCTCAAAATAACGTGATCGAAGTCGCCGTTGAAAAATAAACAACATGAACATGAAAATGCAAACACCGAACTTTTACTAACCTAATAATTAATTAACTACCTAACGTGCTGTTCCGTCGCGTCCGCCCCGCTAAGCCTAAGAGCCAAAAATGTGGATCTCGTTCGCTAAAATGACTTGGACAGATAGCGAAATTTGATGCATGATGTAAAACCCCGAGACTAGGCAACACGAAGGGACAGACACAAACACGAAGTCTCAAAGACACCTGTTCGTGTCTGTCCCTTCGTGCTCCCTAGTCTCGGGGTTTGACATCATGCATCATCTTCAGCAGCCCGCTTGCTTCCTAGCCATTTTTTCATCGGAATTTGTTGAGTTTGTGTGGTAAATAGTGATGTCGGACTTTTAAACATGGCATATCACCGTTCGAAGCAATCGAGCATTGTCATTGGTTTTCCTTTTTTCGCGAACGTGAATTTGGGTTCCGGAAAAGACGGTTGCCCATTGCGTGGGCGGAAATAATTGTGCAGCAGTCGCTTGATCGATTTTTCTTATTGGTTCACGTGGAGCGTTGACGAAAAAAAAAGAAAATAATAAGATAAACATAAAAATAAATCGATCAATAAAAGAAAGAGAAGAACAAAGAGAGCTGCAGTTCTAAATGCAGTTATCCTGAGGAACATTTATCTGTGTGTAATCCGCTTGATCGCTGTTTCAACATTACGAACATTACAGGGCAGTCCTGTTGAACGTCACTGGAATGTTTGTAAAGTCGGCCTTCCACTAATCGTAAATACGACAGATTCTCGTTAGCCTTATGAGACAGTTGACTGAGTAAGCACAAACCCGAAACGTCAAAATCGGGCAAATTGATGTTTCATGTGAAGCTAATAAACTCATCTCAATTCTCTATACGCGCACCGAAAAAAGAAGACGGCTGTTGGTCTCTGGTTGTTGGCGACAATGCCTCAGGCTCAGGCAATAATCCCTTTACGAGCAGCTAAGTAAGCTTTTGTTCTGGTCTCCAAGGTCATGCCCTAAGTCAGCGGTCCGGGAAAGTAAAGAGGACAGAGGAGCCAACAGGACGGTCAGGTGCGCACGCGCACGCTTGCTCGGCGGAAGGATACGATCCGCGCGGTTTTGCTGTCGCGTCACCAGATGGCAACACAGAATGACGCCGTTCACGGGGCTTTGAGTGGGCGATTTTGCGTACTCACGTTTCATGCTTTTTTATAAAAACTATAAGTGGTAGACATATAAATTTGATGTACATCGATTCCTGAAATAGTTCCAGAGAGAGTAATGGAAAAGTTTTTTTTCGAAATGGCTATAGAAGTTTAATAAAACCTTTTCAAAGAGGGAGGAGAAAAATTGTGTATTTTTTTCGCATTCGTGTCGTCGCCGTAAAATACATACGACATATATGAGAAATCCTGTAGCGTAATTCTCTTCATCTCGTCTTCCTCTTTATGATGAAAGCACCCGCGTCAAAATCTGCGCGGCGGTTACCGAGAGAAAGCATAAAAACTGTTCCATAGGAAATACATTGGGACGGAGAGCTGGTATGCCCTTCATGATGCCCTTGAAGGCTGAAGTATCATGAGTTATAAATGGAGTGAGTTGAAGTAGAGTGAGCGCCACTTCATGCCCTGATCCGTAAATCCTCACGCGTCACCCCCCTTTCCCGAAAATGTGCTGCATATGTGTATGCGTTTCGGTTATACAACTACTTCTTATTCTTCGTATTCGGTTGAGTTTGATAGCTATTAGCTTAGTATTTGCTTTGGTTATCTATCTATCAGCTTCGCGTTCGGTTCGGTTTTAAAGTAGTTGTTGTTCGCACATGCCTACTACAGGTACACTCTTAAAAAAAGGGTGTACTTTAACTCCTTTCCTTGCCACATATATAACACCCTTTTGGAGAGTACAATTACTCTCAAAAGGGTGTCTCCTCACTCCCTAAAGGGAGTAGCGTAACACCGTCCGCCTGCCGGAGAGTAATATTACTCTCCAGTAGGGAGAAAGGTGTTATGCTACTCCCTTTTGAGAGTAATTGTAGTCTCCAAAAGGGTGTTATATATGTGGCAAAAAAAAGGAGTTAAAGTACACCCTTTTTTAAGAGTGTAGTTGCTAAACAATTTCGTGAAAACATCTCATTAATACGCAAGACTACGCCATGTTCTGGAACCGCTTTTAATCACGAAACGCAACAGCAAAAAACACAACAAGAGACGTGAAAATATAAAAAGCGATGGACAACAGAGCAATATGCAGATGGAAGCACCCTCACATGCAAAGGTGATATACACATTCTCTTTTCCGGTATGACAGCGAATGCGTTTTGAAACGCACGCGCAAGGGTTTCGCCTGTGCTTTATTAGCGAAAGAAATAGCTGAGCGCATAAAATTTATGATCCAGCTTCAACCCTCATGTGGTAGTGCCTCCCGTTTTACTCTTATAAGGACGAGTTCAGGTGTATCAGGAAAAGTTTTGAACATTAGAGAACATTTTGTGAAACGGATAATGGCGAAGTTGTCGTTTCTCTGTGCAAACGAGAAAGAAAGATAAAATATGTTGTTTTTGGCATTTTCGTTATTCTTTTGGAAAGTCTGTACGTGATGTGTTATTTGTTACGCCCTTTTGCATTGCCAGAGCAAGATCACGTGGGCGTCGCAGTTGGCTTCTTCTACTTTTTATTATTATTATTATTATTATAATAAAATGCCTTATTATAATAAAAAAAGGGAGGAAGGCCTCCGTGCCGTGGAACCGCGCCGCACGAACAAGGCACTATTCGTCACCAAGCTCCTTCGTGCGACAACTGTAGACGACATCACTGCATTCGTCGCACAGAAAACTGACTCCTCGTCGATCAAGTGCATAAGCTAAAATCACGTTTCAAAACCTACGCCTCGTTCCACATCTCAACTGACGACGCTGCTTTCGACCTCCTTCACAATCCTGCGGTGTGGCCCTCTGGCTGCTTAGTCAAGCAGTTTAGGGTTCGGCTCCACAGCAGCATGATCTACAGTTCCGACCAACATGCTCCCACGGATGGCAGTCAAGAATGAGTGGGCAAGTCTCTACGACCAAAACGTGCGTGGTTTGCGCGTACGAAGAGTTCGAGCTTTTTCTCTGCTGTGTGTGAGTGGATGCACAACGTATTGTCTATATTCTTAGTGACGCACATTCGTTTCGCGACACCAATGAGGGGGGGGGATACATATTTATTGAAAGGAAACACCAATGAGGTTACTACATAGGATAAGGTGGGGCAATATGAGACACGGGGCAAGACGAGAAATATTTTGCTCGACGCCGCCTGTCTCAGACATGCGTTGCTCCATGCACTTTAAACTTTACTCATTGGTGGCTCTGCATGCCGCTTTATTGCACTTGAGAATTGTTCGGATTGATGTGTGCGTACCCCTTGTGTACCCCTGTATGTACCCCTTCTTTCACTGTGTGTATAGACAAACTCTGGCCAGCAGTTAAGTACCCCTTAAAAGCCACCCACCAGCCCAAAGAGGAGGGGGGGAGGGGAATATGTTTAATGCAAAATAACAAAAAATGGCAAGGGAAAGTTTAGCCACGGTGTAGGCTTGCTATTCCCAAAAGCTATCAAGCAAACAAAAGCAGATACAAGCAGCTGAGACACAAAAGATTATGCAAAAAATACAGAATAAACAGCTCCTTCACTAATCGTTGCGCATTCGAAAGCCCAAAGAGGAGTTATTACAGATGGTCGAGCGTTATTCACTACACTGCTAAAGGAACAATGAAATGCTGGAAAGCTGCTTCATTCGTGCTGCTCCTCCTCTAAGCTCTGTCCAGTTGTGTTTTATGTCTCAGTCCCTACCACCTCCTCATGCTCGAGCAAATTATTACGTTTACCCTATCAAGTGAGCGACTTCTTGATCGCTTCTTCGTACACAGAGTACGTTATGGCATCACCAAAGCGAAATTATTCAGTCTGAAAATGATGTCTGATCCTCGATTATAAATTGTTCGGTACCGTTAGCGCACAGTGCGTACTTTTCGTTGCTTGTGACGCTCATGAAATAAAAAGCAAACACTGTGAAAATTAACAATCAAGACAAGTAAACTATATTACAATACAATGGGTAATTCAGTTATGCATGGTCTTCGCTGTCAAGGATCGCTATAGCAACGGCGAATTCGCCCCCGAAAGAACTCACCCCCAGCTCATTGCCATTGATTTTCTCATCGCCGACGGCAGCCGGTGGATAAAATTTTGCTGTTCGTCGTCGCTGCACTTGAAGAAGGCGGAAGGCGAGGCGAAAAAAGGAAAAAAAAAAGAACAGCCATGTGCGCTCGACACGGTCAGTTTTGGAGCGGAAGGGACCTAACAACAACGGCAGGAATCTGTAAGCGACTCTCCTGGCGGCGTCCGTCGATAACCACGGGAGAACCCAGGGTCGTCATCTGGGAATGTGGTACTTTCGATTGAGAGCTACAAAAATTGAGAGAAGGTAGGGTTTTTCTCTCTTTCTTTCTTTTTTCATACAAGGGGGATTTGTGACGATCGAGTGACAGGAGAAGAGAGAGCTTAACCTGGTCAGTGGATAACGTGAATGATTCTGGTGGGGTGTCTTTGCATAGGAGAGTGAGGTAACGAGCGCGAACTGTGTCGAGGTTACATCTGCAAACGTTTCTCGAAACATTATGGCCATTACTTGCGTGACCGACACCATAGTGACCTATAAAAGCTGGATGGGTTCCACATGGCGTGCACAGCCATTACTGGGTGCAGATAAGACAATCATAATTGATATATCGTGACTTCACGTCGCGAGACAAGTATGATCTTAAGTGACCCCACAGTGGGCGGCCTGGGCACTAAGGATTCTTAAACGGGGCCCTCACCTCTGAGCACACGGCACGGCTGATAAAAACTTGCGTTACATACACATGTAAAGATCTGCGGGAGGTCGAATGCAGATGAGACTTCAAAGTGACTGAGGGGAAGACACACATAACTGATGATGATGATGTGGTGGTGGGGAATTCACCGCCGCTATGGCGGAAGGGATGAGAAAGGGATGATGATGGAAAAGCGTCCTATCAGAGGTCGTCCATTAGTCCAGTGCTGGAGAGGAACTCAGCAACAACTCGTAGGTTTTGCGTCAGATGTGAGGGGTGCGACCATAGGCCCAGAATTTTGGCTAAGTCGAACTGGCGTTGATCGACGCGTTGCAGAGCAGTTTCCATGAGGGAGCGATCGTACTGCCCGCAGACCAGGAGAGTGCGATGGAGGTCCCCGCGCACACCACACGTGGAACAGAGGATGGACGCGCCGACACCGAGGCGATGTTTGAAAGCCTGTGTAACAGCCACATTAAGTCTCATGCGATGGAAGCCTGTGGTAAAGAAACGTGGCATTCGGCGGGGGAGAGTAAGGGACAGTACCGGGTCAACGGAGGAAAGCAGAGAGCGGGTGGTGATGTCATGTTGCCACTGTGAGTGCATCTTGGGCCGGTGAGGCTTGGGACGAGGTAACGGCGATCCGCCGAAGAAAGATGATGGGGACACGGCGGGTGTATTAGTGCGCGCTTAAGGCTGCTCCAAAGCAATTGAAATGGCGGCTCTTCATGGAGCAGTTGAGTCGCTACTCTCCAAATGGCAACGCATGTGCGTCAGTGACGCGGAAAGTCATACAGAAGAGCCAGACGGGTGGAACCATCGTACTCGCAAGTAGAAGACATTTATCGAGTTCACATTCGAATACATGATCCTGTTATTTGTTTATCGAAAGTATCTCTAGAGGGCATACATAACCCGCCTTCAAGCTGTTAAGTGATTCAGCCTACATATGCGTGGAAACATACTGCACACGCCTCAGAGTATATATACGACTGCGATAATTTCGACCACTCATTTTTTTTAAAGGGGCATTGAAATCACTTGGAACACATATTTTTCTACTGCATAATATGAACGTACTACCTTCAGGAAGCATCACGCAAAATATTTCATTTGAGAAGTGCGAATTTACCGAGAAAATTGCGTCAGGTCACAGAGCACCTTTGACCAGCGACAATGATCTGTTTAGCGAGAGCAACCAGTCGAGGTTTTTCCTGGGTTTTCCTCAGACGCTGCCAGACATATGTCGGCACACTTCCTTTAGAAGTCGGTCCAGGACGCACATTCCCCGAGAGCGTTAGCCGTGACGTTGCCCACCTCTGCGAGGTCGACAGCGGTGGTCTGGCTCGTGACGGAACGGCAACATCGATCCTGGAGACTCGTTGGAGGCTTTTCACTGGTGGCTCCTTCCTTACACTTGGGCTTGCGCAACGTCGCATCGACAGCTCGTCCCGGATCTCGGTGCGCTGCCCCGGAATTCTTCCACAACAGCAGTCCCTGCCTCCGTTTACTCAGTTCTGGACTTGGTCCCCATACCTGGCCCTGCGGCGTCCGGCTTGATCCTCCCAAAGCACCACCCCAACCTTACGCTCCCGCCAGTCCACTTACTAAACAGTAAAACCTTTCCTCTCCCGTGCCGACTTTGTCTTATGCTGGCTCTAGGTCACGGAAGAGCCTGTCGTCCTCCGCTAACGGAGGGATTGTGAGCACGCCTTCCCTTCTGCAGGTTTTCTCACAGGCCCCACAAGGTACTTTAGTCCCCTCATCCCAGTTCAACCTCCATCGGTTGCACAGTTCTACCACATGGCCTCGTGGAAATCTAAATATGATAAGGAGGATACATGTTCTACTTTTTAGAAACAAACATAACAATGCTAACATTTTACAAGACCTTTATTGAAGCACCAGGGGACGCTTTTCACAATGTCCACAAGCTACTTTCCACGCCAGTCCTCTCGTTGTCGAGGTCCCGCAGATAAAGAGCCTAATCTCAACCGGCAATGACCCCTCATGACCGGCTGGTTATCAGTGCGGGCGGTTATCAGAACGCGTTGTGCCCCCAGGCAGCCCCTCACTCCCACATCCACAAAACGAAATACCCCGTTCAACAAATCGAATAATCAAGTCCTTCCCAGGTCCTCTGGTAGGTTCAGAATGACGTCGCCCTCGGTGCCGTCTTCTTGTACTGAATGCCTGATACCCCTGCCACACGCTCACTCTTCAATGATCATTGAAAAGAAACGTAATTGAACACGCGCATGGCGCCATCTAGGGTGTAACGTGTCAACCTTTCAGGGAAGATTGGATCCAATGCTTTTTGCGAGGTTGACACGTTACACGCTTGGTGGCGCCACGCGCGTGTTCAATGCCCATTAAATTCAATGATCATTGAAAACTGCCCGTGTGGCAGGGTATAAGACAGCGTGGGAACGCGAGGTTCCAACGGTGCTATTGTGTTGTCTGTCCTGAATGTTATTTCGCACAATGAAAGCAAAAGGAGTTCAAGCGTCTCCTTTTCTTTTCTGGCCGCTTGGAAAGCAAGCTTTCGATCAACGTTGCGGCTATACGCACTGCAAGTAACCGAGCGTTCTGCGCATATCTCCTCTCCCGGTTACTCCACTCGGGAAGTCCCATTGGCTAAGGCGGTGCCCTCTCTCTTCCCTCTCACTACCTCCTCTCATGCGCAGAGACGCACTTGCACAGCGTATAGCAACCGTCCGTTGGATCTCTCCACAGCATTTCGGCCTACACTAGAAAGAAAGAAAGTAGGTCGGGCAGAACCGTGGCACTTTCCACGCCTTTTCAACCTGTTCAAAATGTGACAGCATTTCTTTAACACCCCTTTTCGGGCCCCGACGTGGAGACGGAGAGGGATCGCTATGGGCACCAGGATTGCGGAATGGGGCCACCAATTCCATTCCAATTCCATTCAAGGTATGGCCAATTCCCATTCCTGGAATGTGCTTGGCAACCCCCATTTCATTCCGTTAACTCCATCAATAAAAGAAAAGGGACCGGTAACTGGCTGGCCCAGCAGCTACCGCGGGGCGCCCAGACCATTCCATTCCAATTCCATCCCTGCGAAAAACTGCCTACTTCCATTCCCATTCCATTCCTAGGACATGTTTCCGCCATTCCATTCCAATTCCATTCCAGGCTCTGATAAATCTGGAATAATTCCGGAATCATTCCAACTACGAAGTGGCGACTCCGCAAACCCTGATGGGCCCTCACCTCAGACAGCACAGCCTCTGCGTGGTAAGAATCCGAATCCTCCAGCTCCCAGGCTTCAGCACGACCATGGCTACCACCACCGAGCAGAAGCATTCACCCACTCAGTCATCCCGCTGGTCGCTCAGTATCTGCACAGCGCGTGTATCGTGATGTGGCCCACGTCGTCTGGGTACGCGCCGAGTTTCGTCGAGTCGCTGCTGCAGGCAGCGTACCACGTACGCCCATATTCGCTATGGGCTGCAGCGCTGGAAGCATGGCCCGTGTTCAAGAAAGATGAGCTTTGCGGTCGTACATGGTACCCTCCAACACACATGAGACATTACGCGCTATTTTCTCCTTCACGCGTTCATTTTTTTCCCCTCTTTATTGTCCGTTACCCATCTACAAGATGGCGGTGGCCCCAGGAAAACAAGCTACATTTCTGTAGCTTGAGAACACCTGGGGTCCGCAATATCGCATGGCAGTGATGGTGATAAACATGTTTTGCAGCAATATGGTACATCAGAGAGGACAAAAAAGGAAAAGCACTTTCTAACACTGAGCATGAATAACACTATAAATAGGATTCACATGTAGAAACGTATGGAAGCGCTGACCTAAAAAATAGTAACACTAGCAGTAATAACAACACAATAACACAATTTAAGCCTCTACGTGCATTGTCCAGTACATGCGTAGCCGTTTCTTAGTGATCCTATATTGAACTCCGGGCTTTCGAAAAGGAGTATGTGTTCGTTTAGTAACGTGGGAAGCTGGCAGCGAAGCATGCAAGACACATATGCCGTTCTACAACGTGGAATTTTCCACCCTTCCGTAGCACGAGTTTGAAAGGCTCGTTCGGTCCTTTCAAGTTGTGATAAGGATAGCAATGTGTTAGTGAAACGAGAATCAGGGAGCTTTACAAGTCTAGTAGTCTTACTAGTCAAGTAGTCTGAATTCATACAGGGTAGTAACAGGCACAATGTTTAGGTTTCTAAATAAGTGTGGTGTGTGTGTGAGGAAACATGTGTTCGAGACAGCACGAACGGCCTTTTTTTTTATCACGTGCATTTTCGTTCCTCTCACTCCATCATCAACGCCACCAACCCCATGTGGTCCTTGTGCAGTTGATACGTGCGACCTTGTGCGACTAGCTCCGCGTTTGTGGAAATGGAACCTCCATATAATTTCTCTTTCCAATCCACTCCAACCCTATCATAAGTGCATAATTATATATCAATATCAACTTTACTCCACTCCTCCCTGAACCCGTCTCGCGGCTTAAAGTCAGAAATTCTCATGATCATAGCTCCCTCGACAATACGTCACCAATCATTTTCCCTCTTTCCAGGTACGTTTCCCTGTTCCCTCTATCATACATTCCCTACAAGTCCAACAACGACAGCGCTACCAGCACCCCTTTTTTCCCTCATTCGACACATCTCTCCCTATCGTAGACAAGAACAACGCTCACGATACTACGATCACCCGCCTTTTCAGGTACATCCCTCCTTTTTTTTCCCCTCTACTAGATTCCCTGCCAGATGTGCGGCCTATATAGAAGCAAACAGCAGTGAGTTAGGACGCTATCAAAGAAAATGTAGCGCGCCGTGGGGACTTTTCGATGCTCTAATATTGAGGAGGGCCAAAGGCAGAGGACAGAAATGATGGGCGAGCAGGATTTGAGGCCCTCAGATGGCGAAGAGATAGGGTTATAGAGGTATACAGTTTCTGCGTTCCCTGGGGAGAAGGCTTAGGCAACGCGTCGGCGGGTGACCAACGAGCAAGCCGTCCATCATGACATGGATATACAGTTCGAGCTCCTTGCGAATGGGGATTACTGTTTGCCAGGTCAGTCCAGTCCTATGGAAGGTATCCGTTTACATTAGGGAGTTTTTTCTGTTTTGTTTTTTTGTCGGACATGTCGTTCTTCTCAGCTTTTTTCTCTTATCTGGTTGTGGCTGCGAGTACACTGGAGGTCCGTTACGTGTTACCGCCGCACTTCAAAGAAAAGTGAGTGACGTCTGGAAAAAGAAACACTGGCGGCTTATCTGTAGATTCCACGAGCCGTAATGCGACAGCATTGCTGCTAATAAACCTCTACCTGAGAAACGTCATCATGACGTTGGTAGACACACCGAAACCAAAACAGATCGGAAGGGGAGAGCTGGGTTCCACGAATGGGCAATTGTTCGCTGCCTCCCATTGAAAGAAAAGTAGGACCGAAGGTCGCGTTCTTTTCAGAGACCATCGTAATCCCCTCAAGACGGTGGCTTTCTGGTGTGACCTTGTTCGCCACTAGCTTTGAACGTAGTTCAACTCTACCAAATTCGTGGCGCTGTCGAACATTAAGACGTCATTTGTTTACAAACAGGTAGAGGTCTATTCGCTGAACTACTGAGAGATTACGCGGATAATAATAATAATAAAAGCACTACGCAATGGTTTGTAGGTACAAATGAAATGTAACAGTTGAATCCCACTGATTTTCGTTGTAACTACTGGCAGAATACAAAAGCTGTTATTACGTTCCACGCCAAAAAAAATACGCGCGCACATGTTTGTAACTTGTGAATATTTTGTTTTTAATTCAGCTTCGAATGCTGCTGCGGTTCTTCACTTTTTCCGCTCATAGTCAACGTAGTACAGGCCGTTGCATAATAGAGAGGACGACGACGTTGAGTGGGTGATTATGGGGTTACCCAAAGCGTGTTATGTTACACGAGCACGTTGCCCACCTCTGTGAGGCCGACAAAGGAGAGTCCTTTCACCCTCATCACCACCACCACTACCACGTGTAAATCTATACTCCAATTACATATTATTACCCATATTACGTGGCTTGGCTTCTTATTTTTTTTTTCGCCCAACAGGTGGACGTTACCGCTAAGGTACATCGCAGAACACATTTGGACGACTGCCATGTTTCGATCGTCATGATTTTAGGCACCTTCAGTCTGATGTCGTATTCGTCTGTTCGTGTGTTCCAGCCAGCCCCCCACAGCTCTCGCAAAATCTGTATCAAAATTCGTGTTACTGCGCACGGAGCAATCCGTGCCTCTCTATTGGTCGGACGCCACAAGCGTGTCCGGATTGGTTGCCGGAATTTGAAAACGGCACTTCGCGCTTCCTCGCCTGCGTGCTGCGTTCTCCTTCGGCGGTTTCATTTGAAACCTGAACGGTGGGCGCCGCGTTGGCGGTGCCTTTCGTTGGGAGGCAAGTGCATTCGCCGATCGCCGTTTTATCCGTATGTTATGGTGTCTTTGATCGTGTTGTACTGTTTCTCGCCACAAGCATCGGTCTACGAACAGCCAATCGGATTTCAAACTGAAGTGTTGTCGTGAATTCTGGCTCGATGAACATGTTCGAGCGCCGTCAGATCTGCATAGCGGTAACAAAAAAATACGATTCATGAAGCAGCAATTTATGTTTGACGGGCAGGCAAGGACATGATGATCAAGCAATTGTGCGCAAGTATGTGACAGTTGTTCGTTGCTGGGAATAAGCTGTGTCGATATGCGTGTTTTGCAAGTTTGAACTTTGTTCCAGTGTGCTAGGAAGCGCTACGCAATGGACTCAGTAGGCTCAGTGCATGTATATGTGTCAACCTGCCGATTGTGTCAGTATAAATAAATTTCTGTTCATTACGACACTTTTCACAGTTGTTTGGGAATCACGGAATAACTTTACGACGTGCATGAAAGCTAGTAGACTTAGAGGTGAGGGGTAGCCGGTACAGGCTACCCCTCATGGTATGGAAAGCAGAAGTCAGTAACAGCCAGAACCGGTCGGGCTGCGAGCCAGACGGAAAGACTTCTGATTGGAGGATTGAGGGAACAATCGCTGCACTCTTATTGGTCGTGTGCCCAGTGTTGTGTGAATTTAGCTATACTATGGGCTCTATGGGGAGTTGGTGAGAGCTGTTCCAGCCTCGCGAGAGCGACATTCCATGTTCACCAGATTCCATTGCCAGATGTCAAACGGTTTTCGGTTGGCATAACCTTCGGTTGGTCTGGATCCTTTCCTCATCACAGGCTACTGAGTGGTATTGACTCCATGAGTAAAGACAGAGTCGATCGCTGTGCATTTCCGGATAGGTCGATACCGTTCACAAACTGGAATCCAAATGTTGCCCCGGTGTATTCAAGAACGATTCGAGACATGGCGCCGATGCTCCGCGCACTGCTCCTGTTCAGATAACTGTGCATTGCAACATTGCTGCAGTGATCAGCAGAAGCATGGAAAACGAAAAGTGAAAGGGCACTTCCATATGGCCCTCCTCGCATCGCTTTCAGAGGTCTGAGCGCGGAGGTCGGAATTTGCGCGCCTCGAAAGGAAGGTCTTCGCATTTTTAATTTTTTTACGGCTTTTGCCAAAGTGTTAGTAAATGGGGAGTAAATCCAGAATGCGCTTTCTGTGTATGGCAAAAAAAAAAAAAAAAAAAAAAAACAAGAAGAAGAAGCACTGTGACGTTGACTGGACAAGTTTCAGAGGTCAATTCAGACAATTCAATTTCTCGTGAATTAAAATTGATAAGACAGCAACGAAGTCGTGGCAAAAGCTCCCACAAGATCAACATCTTTGGCCACATAATTTCCGGATAGCTAGGTTTTCAACAAAATGTCATGACACGTTTCGTGAAACACTGTTAATTTACGTGAACATGTAGGTAGATATTATAACAGAGCAGTTTTTCTGCTCTTTGCAAGGCTTGGTAGGTGCACTTCGCAGGAGTGTGATCACCGAAAGTAGTTTTTTTTTTATGATCACCTAAAGCAGCGTTGTACAGAAATGTTCGTCTAAAGTCATCTCACGTCAAGTACACATCGAAAAAAATAATAACAGTGGAAATTGCGATTAGTTTCGAGTTACATTTCAAACGATTTATGTTCATTTTGAACGCAGTGCGGGGTTATCGACATTTTACAATGGAGATTAACAAAACCGAAGGCTACGGCCATTCGAATTCCTTGCCTAAATAGTCACGCCACTGATTTTCATTTCATTAAGTGTAAATGTGTAAGGCTAGAGTGTACAGTTAGAATGCCCATAAGTCGTATCTCCTCCTAGCGTAATTTTTAATTTTCGTTTCAAAATCGGTACTTCCCCCTGTCTTGTCTCTCCTCCTTCGTCGTCTTTTTAAACTCTTCATCGTACATGCGTGAGTATTAGTAGTAAAAGAATAATACGACTTAGCGAGCAACATGACACCTTCCTCCTCTCTCACCCTAAATTTTCCAATTTGCACCCCCACCCAATTTTTTTTTTTTATTTTTTTCGATTTTTCACTTAAAATCGCTCATACAAGCATAAGAGTGCGATAATAGAGCGTAGAATATAATTTTCAATTAATAAATTCAATTACTATTCATTCCAACGAGAGAGAGAGAGGAGGAAAATATCAAATTATCGTTAAGTCGTGCTATTCTATAATGAGACACAAGAAAAGAAGCGCACATACGCATAAATGCACTTTCTAAACTCATTTAATAATTCAAGTCATTACTATACACATTCAATTCATTAATGTGTCAGTCCAGGTTCGGTAACAGCATCAGCCCATGGGCGCCGCCATTTGCAAAGCGTCACACCAGGCAGGTCAGAAAGCATCACGTCAGGTGGCAGCACCGTTGTCATCATGGGGACTTCCGTGGTATGCAGAAAGAAACAAAACAAAAAAAGTGCTAACGAGGGGAAAACACGCGCGAAAACAGGCACACACAAAATTTTCACCATTGCGAATATGTGCGGGCATGCACCGACGAGAATAGCAACAAGGGTCATTGACAGAATGGCGTACAAGGGAATTGCGAACATGTTTGGGCATGCACGGACAAGAATAATAGCAACAAGGGGAAGACTTTCTGCTAATCGCAACAAGGTAAATCGACAAACATACACTACTCCAATACACGCTGACAAGTAATCGCAGTTAGGGGGTAGGTAAACGCGTCAACAGAAGACGTATTAAAACGACAACTCACCGACATCCAAGCATATCTGTGTGCACACACACCGCCCTCCATCTTCTTTACATGACTAAAGAGTTCACCAGCACATCAACGGTCACGATACGAGCGACGCGCCAGACGTCCGCACCCGACGAGAGGCAAACAGAAAACTGAATCTGGCGCCCTCTCCGCGGAGCATAAGTCACACGCGCGCGCGCTCGCAGCGCCACCACGTCTGCCGTCGGACGTTTCGGTTTTGGTCTCGTCGCCCTTCACGTCTCGCGCGCTCGCAGCGCCACCACGTCTGCCGTCGGACGTTTCGGTTTTGGTCTCGTCGCCCTTCACGTCTCGCGCATGCGCTTCGAGCACGGTGGTGGTGGTGGAGGATTCGCTTTCGTTCTGACGCCCATTTCTTTACGTTTTTTATTTGGAAGCGCCGTATAAAGGGAGAGCGCGCTATCCGCGCGTTATCATTCAGACCAATACTTGGAAAACACCATGTGTGGTTTATTCTCCTGCGTTTCTCGCCGTCGCCAGGAAAAGACAAAAAACGAAGAACTTCGCGAATTTATTCGCGGCATCGTGGAGGAAGCTTTTCAAGTCCACCGCCTGGAATGGTTGCAAGCACGTCAAGAAATGTGTCAGGACAAGATGAAGACGCTCGACCGCATCTTAGCGGCGGACAGACTGACGAGAAAAAAGTCCACCTTTAGTCTGGATAATCTGTATTGGGAACGCAGTTCGGACCTAGAGGACGACGACGTCGTGTAAATAAAAGAGATGTATTTCTCTACGAGTCTCAGTCTCTTCTTTTTCTTCGCGCAACGTGTGCACACACGTCATGTCTAACCCCGAACCTTTTCGTTTCCGCCATCCTTTTCGTTGTATTTTAAGTGGCCCCTCCATGTGCGGTAAATCCACATTCGTAACGAACGTGTTGAGGAACCTGAACAACGTCGTGGACAAGCCTCCCCCGCAAATATTCTACGTGCAGAAATATGCGTCACCGAGCATGCAGGACGAATTTGGGGACTCCGTAAAATTTACCAAGGAGCTACCTCTCGAGTGGGATACGTCGCGCGCCACGCTCATCATCGTCGACGATCATATGACCGACGCCAATTCCTTGAAGGAGGTGACCGATCTTTTCATTCGGGGTTCTCACCACGCCAACGCGTCGATCTTCTTACTCGTACAAAACATCTTTTTCAACAGTAGCCATTTTAGAACTATATCCTACAACGCCAGTTACGTCGTCCTGTGGCGCAGCGTGCGCAGCGTGCACCAGATGGAACATTTCGGCCAACAGCTATTCGGTAGAAAAAGATTAGAGTATTTTCTGGACGCATGTAAACAAGCGATGTCGTCACCCCACGCTTATTTACTCGTGGATCTTCATAACTATACGCACGAGGACCACAGGTTGCGTAGCAATATTTTTCCGGGAGAACATCAATATATCTACGCTCCGAAATGAATCTCCGTCCTCATCTCACTTTACTCAAAGTACTTTCCACTTTACCCCCTCCGCGCCGTCGTCACGTCTTGAGACGTTCTTCCTCCTCCGACATGAAACACCTCTCCGAAATTTGTCTCAATGTATTGAACGGAAAAGTGTCGTTGGCTCCAGATACGTTCGCGCGTTTGAAGAAGCACAAACGCTTCTTACGCCGGCTCGCATACAAAAAGATTCACAAGAATCCGCAACGTTTGAAGCACTATCTGTCTCAGCAGCGAGGGCAGGGCGTTCTTTCGTCGGTGGTTCCTCTCCTGCTTTCCGCCGTGTTGAACCTTTTCGACAATGGCCAAGAGAATTGAAGTGACCAGGTCTATCGGAAATATTCTTTCTTCTAAGGAGAGTGACGACGTCAAAGTGAAACTCATACTGCAGGCACTGTACCGCATACTCAAGCAGTACGGATTCGATCCCTACGACAATAAAAACAAGACGTCCGACGCTACAAATGACTTTGACTATTCGCTCCTCTCTCCAGAGGTTGACGAAGAAGAAGCGGAAAGAGTCGTCTCGGAATTAAAAAAAGTTATTTGCTGGGATAGCGAGGGTTGTGTCTCCGTGTCGGGCAAGCCCATCAGGCACTCCTCCGTTTACGAACTCGTTAATTATTTGCTACAACGTAAGACGGGGAAGAAACCTTCCTGGTTCCCCAAAGTCTCGAAACTATTGCGCCTGATTTCCCTTCCCAAACTTCGCGAGTCTCAGCAGCAGCAGCAGCAAGCCTCAATTGCGTGGACGACTTATGGAGGGATATGAGAAACCAGAGGGTGGTTTGGGGGGCGTGGACCGCTAGAGAAAAGCGCATCACTTGAGCAAAAAGAAGGCTCTTGCTATTCTCAGAAAGCTGGACGCCTACACCCTTCACCATCCGGTGAGAAGAAAGTTTAATAGGAGACGCATCATCGCGCTCAAGGTCAACGACGTGTGGCAAATGGATCTCGCCGACTTTTCAAAATACAAGAGATTCAACGGTGGCTACCGCTACATTCTCGTGGCGATTGATTCCTTCTCCCGTTTCCTGCGCACACTCCCGCTAAAGACGAAACGCCCCGCCGAAATGAAAAAGGCCATGATGCGACTTTTTCGGGGTGGTAACGTGCCTACACACATCTTTTGCGACATTGGAGGGGAATTCTACAACAAGACCGTCAAGGAGTATCTCTCACGAAAGAAGGTACACATGTATTCGACCTTCTCTCCAGTAATCAAAGCATCGCAGGCAGAACGCGTCATACGCACTTTACGCGACAGAATATTCCGTTATTTTAGAGTAACGGGAAAATACCACTTCGTTTCCGCGCTTCCCAAGATCGTGCGCGACTACAACAACACCAAACACAGGACTTTGGGCATCAGCCCGTCCGAAGTCACACCCGAAAACGAATTGGAGCTGTTCAATAAGATAAATGGGAAGCCCGTCGTACCCTCCGTGAAAACGAAGCTCAAACTGGGGGATCAAGTGAGGGTCCTACTACATAGAAAAGGTTTTCATAAGAGCTCGGAAGGGAGTTGGTCGCCTCAGATTTTCACCGTCTCCCGCCTGAGAGACACCTCTCCTCCCGTCGTACACCTGGAAGATTACCGGGGTAAGGAAGTGGACGGATCTTTCTACCCGGAGGAGGTACTCGTCGTAACCCGCGACGCCAATCAGCCTTGGCCAGTAACGAAAGTGCTGAGAAAGAAGCAAGTGAACGGTCAGAGCTTCTCCTTGGTTCGCTGGTTCGGTTACGACAAAGAACACGACAGTTGGGTTCCGAGCAGCGACGTGGTCAAGATTGGGAAATGACGTCAGACATCTACGTCCACCTCCTCTCGAACGCCAGCACGGATAAGTTTCCTTCGAATAAACTCAATGCCTTCACGGTAGCTTTCGATACTCCCCTTCAACTCTCGGATCGCTATAAAGTCGGCCTGATGGATCTCAGCATAAGTAACGATTTTTTAAATATCGGATACGAAAAGCAAGATGCAAAAATCGAGGTTTCTTTCGAGGACACGGTCGAAGCCGGGAGAACTTTTTGCGTCACCTCGGATCTCGAGAGGGATTTGGGAAAAGCCCTTTCGAAATTTAACGTTTCTTTCGTGTACAATAAATCGCGATACGACTTTGTATTACCCGAAGACGTGAAAGCCGTGGAATTGGACCCTCGGCTCGCACAGGCGCTCGACTCGTTACTGGCATCACGCGAATCGGGTCGTGCGGTGAAGCCTCTCAAAATGAGCGAGCGCGAAGCCACCTCCATCTTATTGGAGCACGCCGCACCCGTCGCTTTCGGAGACGTCACTTTCAATTCGGAAACCACGTCCCTACGGAACACACTCAACAAGTATTTCCAGACGCACAACATGGAAGCAACGCTAGAATTCGCGGATAACGTCCACTCTCTGAAAACACCGAAAGAGTTCAACATTCCAGAACCTTTTTTAAAGCTGCTACAGTTCACACCCGTCGAGGGGCAAGAAGGAACTCTGCGCACCTCGCTCCCTGCAACGCGTCAATTTTCTTTCGTGATCAAGACGAAAATTCCTCGATCATTGCAAGTACATCTACCTCCCGGCTATTATGCTACGCCCCAAGCACTTCTGGATGCGATTAACCAACGCGTTGGTGAACGCGTGCACTTCAGCTTCGATCGAGCCGTACAGGAATGTAAAATTCGGCTTTCCGAGGGAACCACCACATTGAGACTTTCCGAGTACCTGGCCGTGCTTTTGGGTTTCGAATCGCGCACCCTGTTCACATGGGAAGAGGAGGAGGAGGATGCCACGAGCTCAGTCGAGGTACTCCTGGAACCCCCATTTCACAACATAATCGTCTACACGGATATCGTAGAACCCACCTACGTGGGGAGCGGAAAAAAAACGATATTAAAAATACTACCCTTTTATTTCGAGAAAGACAAGCATGTCATTACCTACACGTTAGATAACATCCAGTATTTTAACCTGTCTCAATTCGAAATTCCCTCAGTGACAATCGTTCTCGCAGACAAAACGGGAAGACGTTTACCGTTGCGATCTAAAGGTAGAACCAATCTAACGTTGCATTTCAAATATGTACCGTAATTCTTCAAAAATAATCCCCGTGTATACGGGTCCCCTTTTTCAACGCGGTGGTGGTGTGTTGAGCAACATATCCAAATTTATTGTACCCATCTGGCAACGAATAAAACCTATCGCCAAGAAAACGTTGAAGCGCTTGGCGCGAAATTTGGCCGACGGCGAAGGAATATCGCGCGCAGTAAAAAAAACAGCAATTGCGACGGGGAGAGACGTGTTGGATTCCATGCAGGGCACGGGGAAGAACAATGGGAGGATACGCCGCAAAAGACACCAAAAAGCCACACCTGTCGAAGCACCTGCAGACATCTTTGGTTCTTTTTGAGCGAGAGGGTCACATATCCACTTCGCTCCCGTCATGACGTCAACGAAAGGAAAAATACAGACTCAACGGTCACCGCATTGTCTTACGAGTGACGTGATGATGTTCGACCCCCCTTCTGTTCAATACGGAGTGGAAGATACTTCGTACCAACTTTTTTATCCGGTCAACGGAGTAAATAATTCCGTGATCGAGTTTCGTATTCAAAATTTACAAAGGGCACACTTGGATCTCTACGGTAGCTTTGTGTCTTTGACCGTGCGCATTGTTCGCGACGACGGGGAAGAAATGGACGAGAAAGATGTCGTTTTCCCAATAAACCATCTGTTGAGCGGCATGTTTAAGACGGTCACCGTTTATGCGAACAACAAGCTCGTCAGTTCCAACGAGTTGTACGCCTACAGGAGTATTTTGGACGTCGTGCTACATTCCACGCCTATGGCTCAAGAAACAGTGCACGCGGCTGGACTCTATGTCGAGGACGACGAACATTTAAAGAACGATTACGACGTCTCGTCTCGCGGTCCGAAACAACGTTACGAAGCGACGAAGGGTGGAAAATACTTTAACCTGGTCGGTCAGATCAATACCGACCTGTTCCAACAGACGCGACTGATGCTACCTGCCGTCGAAATTCGCATCATTTTCCTGTTAAACAACGACGAATTTAAACTCATGTCGGCGCCCAACGACAAGAAGACGTACAATTACGAGGTGGACATCAAAGAGATGACGTTACACTTGAAAAAGGTGACGCTGGCACCTTCCCTCTTTTTGGAATACGAGCGGCGCCTTCAGAGCACACCTGCTATCTACGTCTTACGCGGATTGGAAACCAAAGTGCGGAGTTTGAGTGCCGGGAGCTTGGACGCTCACTTTGAAAATGTTTATCCCGAAAGGGTGCCTTCCAAATTATGCGTCGTCCTGCTCGCCACGTCCGACTTTCTCGGAGACATCCAGTCGAACCCCTACAAATTCCGCCGTTACGACCTGTCTCATTCGATGCTCTCCGTGGACGGTCAGCAAGTGCGAGCCGAGTACGACTTTAAGAACGACCTCGTCAAAATTCCCTACTTTAACTTCTTGCAAGAACTGGGAGAGAAACATTTCAAGTATAGCTACGACCGATTTAAAACGAACGGGTTCCTTCTCTACTTCAACTTGGACGTGGACAAGTGTTCTTCTCCTTCGCATTTGAACGAGTGGCGAAAAGGAAACGTCCGCCTGCAATTACGTTTCGCTAAAGCCCTTCCACACGCGGTCACCGTCCTCTTGATTTCCGAGTGTCCCAAGCTCATGTGCGTCGACAAGGACCGCACGGTCACCTTCCCATAGAACAAATGTACGAGAGCGACATCTTGGAACTCGTGTCCCTGAACCCCCTCGCTTCCTCCATGCTGAGAGGCATTTGCGCTTCCGACGAAGCCTTCGTTTTACGCAAGCCCGGCTATTTAATCATCAATACCGAAGAGCGAAGAAATCGCAGGCAGCACTGGGTGCTTTGCATGAAAAACTACGACGGGTCTGCAGTGTTTTTCGACAGCTACGGATTCCCCCCATCGAAGCAAACCTTCGAAGGACTTTACTAGTGGACGAGTATAACGACCAGTGTATTCAATCACCCTTTTCGCCTTACTGCGGGCTTTTTTGTATCTACGTAGCCACGCGCATGTCGAAACGCTACAGCTTGGAAAATTGTGTATCCATATTTTCCTGTAACCTCGAAGAGAATGACGAAACAATAAAACGTCTCCTCGTGAGCGAACTCGTTTCGTAAAATAGTCTATTTATTTATTCACGACATACACAAGACCCTTGCGAGACGATCTTCCAACGTGCTGACCCGTCGCTCGCCGTTGCCGGTCACCGTGACGTCGAGGGATGTGTGGAGAAGCCAGTAGCGACGGACGATAGGTCGGTTGAAACCCGCGTTGATGAGACACGGGTCAATTGACAGTCCTCGTTTATACTTTTCCAACAGCTCGAGCTTGTAATCTACGAATCGCTTCATTTTCTTTGTAATCCTCCCACTGGTGCTGAACAGACGTAAGGGTATCGTCTTGAGAATCGAGCGAAAGTCACCCTCGCAGCCATCACCGTGAATATAATCGCGTAATCGTAGCAAGTCCCGATACATTCGCATTTGCACAAAGGTTGCAAACCGCTGCTCGGGCGTCATGACTGAGACATGAATGAGAGTAGGCAACCGTTTTTTTTTTTTTATTTGTCGTGAGAGGTTACATGAGAGAGAGAGAGTTAGCCTCCAGCTTTGGTTTCGTAGCCGGGAAGACAGCCCAAATACGGGCGAAGGCTCGAGTCTAACCAATGGCTGGGGTTTCTCGACCAAAGTCCACCGCAACGACAGGTTCTCAGCTGATCACCAATCCGCAAAAAGAACGTCTTCGGAGGAGGCTTGAAGGTCAGGACCAAGGGCAGATCTCCCGTCAGTAGCCATTCGTAATCTGCACGAAAGGAGTGTAAGAAGCACGTATTAAAAAAAAAAAAAAAAACAGATACACGCACAGTCTTCTTCAGTCACAGAGTGACACTGATGATCCATCTCCTCCATCTTCTTCTTCTTCTTGTTCTTGTTGCTTTACGAGACGAATTCCTTTACAATGCACGTCGAACGGTACCGTCCGACAGCCGAGAAACGGTCGAATCAATCGGTCCGTCCAATGCTTTTGCTCTGAAAAAATGTGACTGGTTATAGAACGCATTAAAAAAAAAATAACGAGGAAGCGTACCTTTGGACCACAAACCACCGCAGTTGGTGCAGAAGAAGCGTGCGCTGCCAATCTCCCGAAACGCGTGAGGTGGGAAGAAACCGACTTCACGAGCCGCAAAGTTGTTGAAAACTGAAAACGAAACACTTCAAACAAACTTTTTTTCTCAAAACGGGCATCACTTACGAGGATCTTCCAAGCTGAGCATGGTTTTCTATACGATTGCTCAAACTGTCGCTACTGCTTCGAAATTTATACTAACGTTTATTCCCTCTCTCTCTATCGTCCTTGAACGTGTTGGGACATGTTTGGAAACAGCGGTCAGAACCATCATTTGGAAGCAACGATAACAACTGTTTTATTAACATTTGAATTTGCGCGCGCGCGCGCGCGTCATATTGAACGAGAAAATGGCGGTTTCCCGTAAGCGATACTATTACGCCAGATGCTTGCTCGCGCTCAAGGGATTTAGCGAACAAATCGATAGGCTGAACCGCCTCCCCTCTCCGTTGGTCATGAGTCCGGAAGACCACCTTTGTCACCAATGCGCAACACACTGTAAATATTGTGGGGTAGAATTTAACCGTCAGACGCGGAAGGTCTCGCATCACGACCACACCGTTTCGTAGAGCCCGGATCCTCAAATTTTGTCGCGACGCTGTGTGATACGTGTAACCTTACGTGTCGTAACACCAAAGAACTCGTCGTGTTAGTGCACAACCTGCAATACGATTTGAGCTCCCTTCTCCGCCACATGCACGTTCTAAATCTGGGTGAACCGTGGATCTTAGCTTTGAGTTCGGAAAAGATAAGAGGGTTCAACATTGGGGATCTCCATTTCCGCGATACTACACAGTTTTTCAACCTCTCCTTGTCGAACCTGGTGGAAACGCTACTTACCAGCGGTGGCGAAAGCGCCTTCCTTTGTACGCGCCAAATGTTTGATGACCGTTTCCGCTGTCTCCTAAGGAAAGGCGTTTATCCGTACACCTTCGTCGACAGTTTCGAAGCGTACGATTTGCCCGCGCTACCGCCAAAGGAAGCTTTCAAAAATGACCTGAACGATGAAGATATCTCGGACGAGGACTATCAGTACGCCCGTGATATTTTTGAATATTTTGAATGTAGCAACCTTGGCGATTACACGCGTCTGTACGTCACGCTCGACACCTGTCAGCTCTGCGACGTCGTGCTGTATTTCCGGAAGATTACGCTAGAGACGGATGGGATAGATATCTTACGCACCGTATCCCTCGCCAGTTACGCGTGGAGCAGCGCACTGAAGCTCACCAAAGTCAAACTCGAGCTCATGAGCGATCGTGAAATGTACGAAACGATCGAAAAGGGAATCAGGGGAGGCATTTGTAACAGCTTCCACAGATATTGTCGGGCTAATCACGAGGGATGCGACGATTACGACCCTCAACAAGAGAAAAAATTTATTCAGTACTGAGATGTAAACAGTTTGTACGCTTATGCCATGACTTTCCATCTTCCGACAGGTGGTTTTGAGTGGGTCGATCCTTGCAGCTGGGGCGATATCGATTTTCTCAAAATTCCTCACGATTCAGAAGTGGGATACGTGTACGTGGTAGACCTGTCCTATCCCGAAGAACTGCACGCGCTCACGAGGGAAGGAGGCATTGGCTCACTTGAAGGAGGCATTGGCACTGAACGCGCCACCCACGAGGAAATTGTTACTGACATGTTACGACAAAGAAAGTTACGTCGTGCACTATTATCTGCTCGCTCTCTACGTGAGGTTGTGCATGAAAATAAAACACATTCACGCCATCCTCTCGTTCCGCCAAGAGAATTTTTTGTCCGCCTTCGTGCATAGAAACCTCGCATTGGGGAATGCCTCAACCACGAAATTCGAGCGTTTACAGTATAAGACCATAACAAATAGCACGTTCGGGAAAACGATTCAAAATGTGAGACGCATGAAGAGGTACACCATAGCCTACGACAAAGAAAGCGCGCTCAGAAAAGCTAGTTCCGTCGACTTCCAGCATTTCCACATCCTGAGTGACAAGTGCATCTTGTACGAGATGAAACAGCGTCGTATCAAATGCACGCACCCCCTTTACGTGGGCTTTGCCGTTTTAGAGATATCCAAAGTCCGAATGTACAGCTTCATTTACGAGTCGCTCTTTTCTCGCTTAACCTGTCCAGTGCAGTTGATCTATGGAGATACGGACAGTATAACTTTTGCTCTCACGTGCGAGAGCCTCGTAGAGCAGCTGATGAAAATTCAGCACGAGCTAGATCTCTCCTCCTATCCACCGGACCATCCACTTTTCAACGCCGAGCACGCGAACCAGATGGGGTACTTCAAAGACGAAACGGGAGGAGGAGTTATTCAGGAAGTCGTAGCCATCCGAGCCAAAATGTACAGCATTCTCTTGGCCGGAACACACAAACAGATTGCGAGAGCGAAAGGAGTTAAGAAAGACGTGGTGAGGAGACACTTATTGCACGAAGTGTACCGAGATTCTCTATTCAATGAAAGGACAGTCTCTCAGAAGCAGTGCACCATCCAGAGCATAAAGCAAACAATGTACACCATTTCGAGAGTCAAGAAGAGCTTGGTCCCCTACGATGACAAGCGCTATCTGGTCGACGCCGTACGTTCCTTTCCTTACGGCAGCTGCGAATACGAGGGTAATTTCCGCTCTGTGTGTCTCAATGCATTGTAACAAAACACTCTCGTTTTTGCAGCACCGGAAAACCAGGAAGAGAGCCCTCGAACGTCATCGGGGATTGAGTAATACAACAAAGGACCAAGTCTGTGCACGCGTTGTCATAATAATCGAGAGAGTCTAAAAAATAATAAAATTGTAGCTCAGAAATATAGCTTCTGTCTTTCGCGCGCGCGCGAACGCAGGAAGAGGAGGTGGTTGGTGGTGGTGGTGGTGGTGGTGGTGAAATTGACGTATAAACGACTGTCTATTGCACCATCACTCTAGCCCGGTAGTCAAGCGTAAAGTCGACACTGCGATAAAAAGACGAAGACAGGAGGAGCACGGGTCATCGTGGCAGTGTGGTGGCGGAATGGATGTATAAAAAGAATGACCATTCCGACATCGTGCTGGTTCAGTGACCCGCGCAATGACGTCGCTGCGATGAAGATTACCCGTACCTTTTTTGGCATGTCCGATCTTCTCGTAATGTTCTATTCGTGTGGATCGAGCAAGTCAGGGAGAGTGCGAGCATCTATCGACGTGCTCAAGGGAAGAGTATATGTTTAGATTCAATAAAGATGTTTCAATGAAAAAAACAACAGAGTCTCGTCAAAGTTATTCAGACTGTTTAATGCGTTCCATTTCGATGACTAAACGGTATTTCAATAAATCAGTGACAAAATTGACAATGTAGACTGCTTGCAGATGATGTTGGTTCCGCAGTGAATACTTAATATGAGCAACGGCGCGAGCGAGGAGGTCCACGATGTCTGCAGACACGTAGTTGAATTCGATGTTCGTCGACTTCAAAAATTCACTGATCACTCCGAAGGGTCCATCCAGAACGCTTATAGAGACGTTCTTGTAACGGGCGTATATCCGACGCACCATTTCCTGTAGGGGGCCTGGGGATATCTTTCCTATATTGCCAAAAGCCACCATGTCTATGACGTAGCGAAAAGCAGAGATGACAAGCTCGTTTCGGGGACTCTCCTTGCTGAAACAGTCATTCTCCAGCTCTTCCCAAGAAGCGTGGATACGAGGACAAGTTTGCAAAGCGTGGTAACTGAACATTTCCAAGTATTGGTCTGGATGATAACGCGCGGATAGCGCGCTCTCCCTTTATACGGCGCTTCCAAATAAAAAACGTAAAGAAATGGGCGTCAGAACGAAAGCGAATCCTCCACCACCACCACCGTGCTCGAAGCGCATGCGCGAGACGTGAAGGGCGACGAGACCAAAACCGAAACGTCCGACGGCAGATGTGGTGGCGCTGCGAGCGCGCGAGACGTGAAGGGCGACGAGACCAAAACCGAAACGTCCGACGGCGACGTGGTGGCGCTGCGAGCGCGCGCGCGTGTGACTTATGCTCCGCGGAGAGGGCGCCAGATTCAGTTTTCTGTTTGCCTCTCGTCGGGTGCGGACGTCTGGCGCGTCGCTCGTATCGTGACCGTTGATGTGCTGGTGAACTCTTTAGTCATGTAAAGAAGATGGAGGGCGGTGTGTGTGCACACAGATATGCTTGGATGTCGGTGAGTTGTCGTTTTAATACTTCTTCTGTTGACGCGTTTACCTACCCCCTAACTGCGATTACTTGTCAGCGTGTATTGGAGTAGTGTATGTTTGTCGATTTACCTTGTTGCGATTAGCAGAAAGTCTTCCCCTTGTTGTTATTATTCTTGTCCGTGCATGCCCAAACATGTTCGCAATTCCCTTGTACGCCATTCTGTCAATGACCCTTGTTGCTATTCTCGTCGGTGCATGCCCGCACATATTCGCGATGGTGAAAATTTTGTGTGTGCCTGTTTTCGCGCGTGTTTTCCCCTCGTTAGCACTTTTTTGTTTTTTTCTGCATTCCACGGAAGTCCCCATGATGACAGCGGTGCTGCCACCTGACGTGATGCTTTCCGACCTGCCTGGTGTGACGCTTTGCAAATGGCGGCGCCCATGGGCTGATGCTGTTACCGAACCTGGACTGACACATTAATGAATTGAATGTGTATAGTAATGACTTGAATTATTAAATGAGTTTAGAAAGTGCATTTATGCGTATGTGCGCTTCTTTTCGTGTGTCTCATTATAGAATAACACGACTTAACGATAATTTGATATTTTCCTCCTCTCTCTCGTTGGAATGAATAGTAATTGAATTTATTAATTGAAAATTATATTCTACGCTCTATTATCGCATTCTTATGCGTGTATGAGCGATTTTAAGTGAAAAATCGAAAAAAATTTAAAAAATTGGGTGGGGGTGCAAATTGCAAAATTGGGGGTAACAGGGGGGGGGTGAGAGAGGAGGAAGGTGTCATGTTGCTCGCTAAGTCGTATTATTCTTTTACTACTAGTATTTTCCTCTGCGCGAAGCTCGGAGCTCCTGCTGTTAACCCCTGTTTCGATTTTTATGACACCCGCCTTGAGCACAAACCCGTCATCGTACGTAAAATACGCGCCGCGTTTGCGGCAGAGTTTCCTTCTCTGGCAAAGTAACGACCAGTCGAGCCTTAAGCCTAGACTTTAGTGGAGGGGACTTCGCTGGTTGATGGTGCAACTGTTTTTGGAGCACGACGTCGTAGGTTCCTCTCTCTCTCTCCGTCTTTTTTATTTTCGTTGAGAGGATTTTTGCTTTTCTTTTGCACGGTTACTTACTTTATTAACGTGTACGCTTCGTAAAAGAAAAGCGACGTTGGCAGCAGCGTTCTGTTCAGGAGTGGCATGTGACGTACTTGATGAGGAACCACAATTTTCCGATTTGTTAGTCATGGACTCATGATGTACGGTACTTCTAAACAAGTGTTCCTCAAACGTTTCCAGTACTTTCAGTACTAAACCCAGTGATGGCCAGTAGTTAACTACATATAGTTAAACTACCTGATTGTAGTTAAAAAGTACTTATCAACTACTTGCAGAAATGTAGTGGCAGCTACCAGTTATACTATTTCGAGGAGTTAACTACAGTAGTTAGGTTACTGCAGGCGCCAACTACTTCCGATTTTGCCGCAGGCTTTACGGCACGATTGTGCTTCCGACTTTTACCTTGAGCTACTTGTTTGATGAGAACGGAGGTGCAGAGCAATTGTGCCGCGGATTTTACGACAGTATGTGAATTAAGCAACGTAGGCACAAGAGTATATTTTAAATATCATTATCACTGCTTGTGATTCACATTTTGGTGTCCAACAACACTACAAGGGATTGGTGTTGATGGACAACGTTAAGTAGTTAAAGAAGTAGTTTTAACTACTCTCCTGAAAAGTAGTTGAGCTACTAGTTAAACTACTCCATCGCAAAGCAGTTAGTAGTTATAGTTAAACTACTGTAAAAGTAGTTAGTGGCCATCACTGACTAAACCTACCATGACCCCTACCTTTAAGCCTTACGAAAATTGACTTTTTTCAATGACGCAGATACAGTTACATTGTATAATTTATTTAAAAGATATTAACCACAGAGAGACCTACCAAAAATGCATATTTATGTTTTTTTTTAAACAGGGATTGACTGAATCATGTATTTTAATGAGAAGGATGTACTTGCTTTCGTGATACAAGCAAACCCATATGTTGTTATGTGTGGCTCAAGAGATATCGCTTGACTGCTTGGCCCCTCCATGACCCCCAAAAAAAGGCTCATGACCCGTTTGGTGGTCATGACGCGCAGTTTGAGAAACACTGCTCTAAGGAGTCTATCACACCGAATCATGATCTATTCATTAACTAGTTACAGTAGCTGTACTTACCTTCCTGAGGAGGTGACTTGTAACTGTGAATGGTTGCTACTTTTGGTGAAAGTGACCCTAAAATATAACCCTATAATGTAACAGTAATTAAGCTACTGGGATACTGCCATCTTTCGATGATCCGCCCGCGCGCTCTGAACGCCTGACAAACACAACGCGTTTCCGACGTGGACACTATGGACGCCCTTGTGCCGTGCCCTCGAAGGACGGTGACCACCGAAGCGATCGGTCAATCGGTGGGCCGATATTGGTACTGTCTTCCGTAGTCAATAAGATGCCGCGGTGATATACTGCAGGCCATCCATCAGCAACCTTCTCTAATGTTACCATTGATCCTTGAATGCCGTCGCATTCCTTATACGGGGTATTTCACGAAGGTCCTCCGGCTGAATAATTCGTAAGGAGGTGGCGCTATCGAAGAACTTCCTTGTCAGTGAGCATCCGTGAGACATCGGCCAAGAACTGAGCACTTAGCGGTTCATTTTGATACACTCATTAATTAAGTAAAACTCATAGTTTTTAACATGAGAGAACTGACGTCCTGAGGCTGGAACAACATAGAAGGGACAAATACATACAAAGCCTCAATTCTATGTTGTTTCAGCCTCAGAACATCAGTTCCCTCATGTTCAACAGTTGCCGCTTGCGTCGGTCCCATCACCTGAATCTGTGTATGAGTGAGCAAAAATGTAAGAGTGAAAGGAGGATGAGTGAGAGAGAGTGGCTGGTTTGTCCCTTCAGATGACGCACCCTTAGAAGTCGCTGGGGAGGTGCGTTAGCTTAGCGCAACTGGTAGAACCCTGGACCGGCGATCCAGAAGATGTGGGTTCGAGTCCTACAGCTGGCTAACCTTTCCAGTGACTTTCATCTTTCATCCTAACTTTTAAATTTTACTTCGGACGCTTTCGAAAGCTTTGTTTTACCGACCGGAACCTTCAGCGAAAAATGTTCCAGAGAAAAAACCGCGTCCACACTCAGTGACTTTTAGGGTAATTAACTGGTTTCGGTTTACGTATTAAATAGCATAAAAATAAATACCACGTTTTCATTTAAACAGAACTTAAAGTTAATGCTTCTGGCAGAGCCATAGCGTCTTTTTCTTTCTTTTTCCTTCTCTTTTTTTTTTCTCGTTCACATCGTCATTGTTTATGACTTATGTACATGGCGTCCATTAAGCAAAGTACGGGTGTTGTAATTATTATTTCTCCCTTTTTCCAGTTATGTGATGTGGTAGCCCCTTAGTTTTTGAAGACTCACAAGAAGTGTTTCATTTGTGTTTTTGTACTGTATATAATCGAGACTGCCTAACAGGCAGACGCACCCGCAGACGCACTGTGGGTGTCCTCATAAAAGTCGCAAATTTAGTCACATGGCACGGTGCGTCGAAGACAACTGCCTCAGCAGGCGTACGAACTGGCTGCATTTTACAGTGTGAGGCGACAGAAGCCGATACTGTGCCAATATGGCACACGAATGGACAATGATGAGGCTTTTTTCTGGTAAAGTGCGAGACTCCGCTGTTACTAAACGTTGGAACGTCTACGGAGAGACGAACTCTAATGGACTAAGACTAAGGACGAACTCTAACCGGACACCTTTCCATCATCATAACTTTCTCATCCCTTCCACAAGCGCAATGGGGCAGTGTACCGCCATAACCGCGGAGAATGACCCAGCTCATCATCATCCCGTTTATGTATGTATGTATGTATGTATGTATGTATGTATGTATGTATGTATGTATGTATGTATGTATGTATGTATGTATGTATGTATGTATGTATGTATGTATGTATGTATGTATGTATGTATGTATGTATGTATGTATGTGTGTGTGTGTGTGTGTGTGTGTGTGTGTGTGTGTGTGTGTGTGTGTGTGTGTGTGTGTGTGTGTGTGTGTGTGTGTGTGTGTGTGTGTGTGTGTGTGTGTGTGTGTGTGTGTGTGTGTGTGTGTGTGTGTGTGTGTGTGTGTGTGTGTGTGTGTGTGTGTGTGTGTGTGTGTGTGTGTGTGTGTGTGTGTGTGTGTGTGTGTGTGTGTGTGTGTGTGTGTGTGTGTGTGTGTGTGTGTGTGTGTGTGTGTGTGTGTGTGTGTGTGTGTGTGTGTGTGTGTGTGTGTGTGTGTGTGTGTGTGTGTGTGTGTGTGTGTGTGTGTGTGTGTGTGTGTGTGTGTGTGTGTGTGTGTGTGTGTGTGTGTGTGTGTGTGTGTGTGTGTGTGTGTGTGTGTGTGTGTGTGTGTGTGTGTGTGTGTGTGTGTGTGTGTGTGTGTGTGTGTGTGTGTGTGTGTGTGTGTGTGTGTGTGTGTGTGTGTGTGTGTGTGTGTGTGTGTGTGTGTGTGTGTGTGTGTGTGTGTGTGTGTGTGTGTGTGTGTGTGTGTGTGTGTGTGTGTGTGTGTGTGTGTGTGTGTGTGTGTGTGTGTGTGTGTGTGTGTGTGTGTGTGTGTGTGTGTGTGTGTGTGTGTGTGTGTGTGTGTGTGTGTGTGTGTGTGTGTGTGTGTTCGCCGAGAAGGCAGAGCCTTGGTAGTGCACCATATCTCAACTGTTTCTCTTTCGACTAGCCACCATAAAACACAGCACAGCACACAAGCACTCCCCTAGTCATCTCACAGAATGCCGTTTGGATCGATGGGACGGCTTCGCACAGAAGGTATGAAAGGTATGATGATGATGACGATTTGGGTTTTTTTTGGCGCATTAGCTACTAGGGCTATAATGCGCCAAACAACAAGGTAATGTGATGAACCCAGTTAAAAATTGAAATGCTCATATTAAAATAACTTGGCTAGTGGTGGCTTAAAAACACATGAAAGGGTAAGAAAAGAGCTCACTGTAAACTTCACAGTTTGTCAAGATATCCAATATATATTTCAAAAAAATATGTACTGCAGTAAAAGGAACAATAGCCTAAATCACCCAGCAAAAGAGCTGGATGAAGAGGTAAAGAGTAACGATAAAATTCAGTGAAGTGACGCTGACGATAACTTTCATGTAATGGGCATGTAATTAGAATGTGTTGGACCGAAAGGGGCTCTCTGCAGCGCACGCACTCAGGTGGGTCCTCCCCACGCAGCAAAAACCCGTGAGTCATGTATGTGTGTCCAACCCTTAACCTGCACCTTAAGACATCGTGTAGCCTGTTTTCAAGACTTTGTGAGCGATTTCCTGTTTGAGGCTTCACCAGGTGTAGCTTATTCTGCTCTTGTGTGCTCCAAAACTTCTGCCATTTTATGTTGATAGCATTCATCAAAAATAACCTGAGGTCTTGAACAGGGACACCAAAGACTGTTATGTCAGCTGAAAGTGCTGTGGCAGCTGCACGATCCGCATTTTCGTTACCCTGTATGCCCACGTGGCTTGGCACCCGGCAAAGGGTTAAACGATAGCCCTTGTTAGTTATTGTATTAGCTAGACGTCGTGCTCGCTGCACAAGAATTTTTTTTTTTTTGACTGAACATATTGCCTGCAAAGAGCTGAGGGAATCTGTATAGATGACTGATGACACAATGCAATGTTGTAAAATGTAGTTGAGTGTAATGATGATCGCATAAACCTCTGCACTGAATATCGACATGACTTTGTGTAAACGGTGAGTTATTGTGACTGTCCCAGTTACCATGGCGCAAGATACACCAGCATTTGTCTTCGATTCGTCCGTGCAAAACGCCACATGCTTTCCAAAGCTTTCTCTTAAACCCTCGAACTCCAGCTGCAGCACAGCCGTGGAAGTGTCGCTTTTTCTGTACTTGGTCAGTGAAGAGTTGGAATGTGGGGGTGGTTGCCATGGAGGCAGGCTCCCACCAGATTGCAAAAGCGGAGTGTTGTAGTGGGTAAAACCATAAAATTCAACTTCTCGTAAAACTCGCATGCTAAAAGGAGGAACGACTGAAGACTTGCTTAGGAACAGTTGTTCAAAAGACGTCCGTGTAACGCATGAGAGAGCCGCATGTTGTGGATGTGTGTGTGTAGTTGGAAGTTTAGTGGCGCGAGGGCAACTAAGGCCAAAAAGCGCCAAATCAATGAATTGTGAATTAATGGGTATGGATGGATTAATAAAATTACTGTTTAACACGTCATAAAATAGATGCTCTAAAAACTGTTAAATGAACCAAGCTTTTACAGGCTACTCATAAGCTTAGTAGTCTCTAAAAATTTGATGACATTTATGTGTGGCACAACTGGTTCCTCACTCAGCAGGAGAGAACGGTGATAAGGGATGTGATACCGATAAAACGTCGAGAAGTATGTGCGGCGATGATGTTCATATAAAGGACATGTCAGAAGAATATGTATTACTGTCAAAGGTTCGCAACAATGATGGCATTCTGGCTGTTCTTCACCTAACAGTAAGTGCAGATGCGTCATGTTGGTATGTCCAATCCGAAGTCTTGCAAATGTAACTTCATAAAATCTGTTTTTGTTGTAACTGCTACCCCATTCATTAACTGCTGGTTTAATCATGTGTAACTTGTTCTTGGTTTCTTTATTCCAGCTCTCCTGCCATAACGATAGCATGGCTCTCCTAAGCACTGTTCGGTGATGTTGTGGATAAGTACGAAGTTCAGTGCGTACATGACACTAAGATAAGCTCGTCGCATTGCTAGTGACCACTCATTGCACTCGACGTATAAGCTTTGAACGGGTGACGTTCGGAATGCTCCGAGGACCAGTCGCAAGCCCTGATGATGTATAGGATCTAAGCACTTTAGGACAGATTGCCCTGCCGATCCATAAACTGCACATCCGTAGTCCAGCCTGGACCGAACTGTAGACATGTAGATCTTGTACAATGTTTCTCTGTCTGCCCCCCTAGACCTGTGAGACAGAACTTTTAAAAGGTTTAAAGATTTCACACATTTAGCCTTCAATATTTTTATGTGGGGAAGGAAGGTAAGCTTTTTGTCAAAGACTAGACCTAGAAATTTACATTCTGTCCCTACAACAAGATCACTGCCGTTCACTTTAAGTGATGGCTCGGGAGACATTCCTCGAACTCTTGAAAATGGCACACATACGGTCTTGTCTGGGGAGAATTTAAAGCCATTTTCACTGGACCATTTAGTTAGCCTGTTAATTGTGAGCTGCAGCTGTCTTTCGCACATGGCTAGGTTGCAGGAAGAATAAGATATTTGGACATCATCAACATAGAGCGAGTACTTGACTGAAGTGGGTATAAGCTTAGCGATAGTGTTCATTTTAAGAATAAATAGAGTAACGCTCAAGACAGATCCTTGTGGGACACCATTCTCCTGTACAAAAGGACGCGAAAGGGTTGTGCCGAGTTGGACCCTGAATGATCTTCCTTGAAGGAAGTCGGCGATGCAGTGGAACACACGACCACGTATTCCACATGAATGCAAATCAAGCAAGATTCCATATCGCCATGCGGTATCATAGGCCTTTTCAAGGTCGAAAAATGAAAACAGACACACAATGTTGTTTTCGTACAAAGGCTTCGCGTATGAATGTTTCTAAACGAACAAGATGATCCGTAGTGGAACACCCTGTCCGAAATCCGCACTGATATTGGTCAATGCACTCATTTTCCTCAAGAGGGTGTATGAGACGGTTATTCACCATTCGCTCAAAAGTCTTCCCGAGACAACTTGTGAGTGCTACAGGCCTTAGCTTGATGGATTTTATGCATCTTTTCCTGGTTTTAAAAGCGGGATAACTGTTGCAACCTTCCAGCGAGAAGGGATATGTCCCCTTTGCCATACAGTATTAACGAAATCAAGAAGACTTTCCAGAGAAGTGTTTGACAAATGCTGTAGCATGGAGTAAGTTATTCGATCTGGTCCAGGCGCTGTGATTTTTGATGATGACATTGCCCTTAACAATTCTATCATTGTAAAAGGCATATTGTAAGAATACTTGTCGTAAGCTCCACTAGGAAAATTCTGTTTCTCCTTCTGTTGTTTGATTTTTAAGAAGTCGCTACTATAATGCAAGGAGCTCGAAACCCCCTGAAAATGCTCACCAAGAGCATTGGCCTGTTCATCCATGTTCTGACACGTTGTGCCATTTATTTGTAACAATGGGACAGTAAAGCTGGCATATTCACCCTTGATTTTCCTGAGTCTGTCCCATACAGTTTTTGTGGGAGTCTTCGTACTTAAAGAGGATACAAAATTTCTCCACGATTCACGTTTTGCTTCTCTTCGTATCCGCCTTGCTTTTGCCCTGGCTTTTTTAAATATAATTATATTTGTTGTTGTAGGGTACCTTCGAAAGGTACCCCATGCACGGTTTTGTTCTTTACGAGCTACCTCGCAATCACTCGTCCAGCAAGGCTTTGGGCACTTGGGGAGACGACCGGATGTTTGCGGAATGGAATTAGTGGCTGCCCTTATGATCGTGTCTGTAATCATGTTGCTCATTTGTTCAACAGCCATACCTTGAGTAGAAGACAGTGAAAGATCGGCTTCTCTCTGAAACATGCCCCAATCTGCCTCTGATAATTTCCAATGAGGTGGACGTGTTGCAAGGGTATTTGAGGGCAGGTGTAATTTTAAGGTAACTGGGAAGTGGTCAATTCCACGAGGATTTTCATCCACTACCCAGTCTAGCATTTGGAAAATGGATGGGCTACACAGAGAGAGATCTATTGCAGAGAATGTCTGTGTAGCAGCGTTCACATATGTTGGTGTACCAGTATTGAGTAGACACACTGGCCTTGAGAGTAATAGCCGTTCTAACATTTTGCCACGACTATCCGCCCTTGTACTGCCCCATAAGTAGTTATGGGCATTGAAATCTCCCAATAAAAGAAAGGGTGGTGGGAGCTCATCTAACAGACTTTCGATTTGTTTTTGTCCTACCAGGCCTGACGGCGGTAGATATAAGGAACATATGGTTAGGATCCCATGAAGACATATCTGAACAGCAACTGCCTCAAGTGTTGTTTTCAGTGGAAGGTGTTTTGCAGGGATGGTCTTTGATGTGAGAATAGCAACACCTCCAGATGCACGTGTTGCGCCTACTCGATCTTTTCGGAACAGGTTCCATCGCCGGAATGTTTGTGTGTGTTGTGGATTCAGATAGGTCTCTTGTAATGCAAAACAGAGTGCATCGTACCTGTCCGAAAGATCATTGAAATCGTCAAAATTGGAGAGCAGCCCTCGACAATTCCACTGAAGGATCGCCATAATAAAGAAAATTAGGGAGATATGTACAAGACATGTCTGCAGTATGAAGAACAGTGTACTGTTTGAGGAAAGTTTCATTGTTTTTTCTTTGGGGCCATTATTGGCTGTCTCGGAGTTTTCTTCCGAGCAGCCGCTAGTTCTTTTGGAGATATATCAGGAAGTGAGCCACTTCGTGAAACATCTCCCTTAGGCTTCCTTTGAGATTGCAAGCTCACGCTCGTGAATGAGCCTTGCGAGCTCGTGTCATCATCGCATTCCATGGAGCTTGCCTCCACAGTTTGCGATGATGACGGCGGCGTCTGTGAAAATGACCCCACAGAAGAGGATTGCGAAACTTTTGTCACTGTTACGGGAGGTGGTGTTTGAGAAAGAGGTGTATGTGTTTCTTCACTTTGTGTTGACTTTTCTGTCTGCGTTGCACATGAAATCATCTTTGGTTTCTCTTTAACGACAGATGAAAAGGATTTCTGGAACAGGAAGGGAGATGCCTTCTTCCTTGCTTCTGGGTAACTTAGTTTCTGTGTAACTTTGATGTGCATAACCTCTTTCTCAAACTTCCACTTTGGACAAGACCTAGAGTATGAAGGGTGGTCACCTGCGCAGTTGACGCAATGATCCGGCCCTCTGCACTCCTTAGAGTCGTGGTCCTGCTTGCTGCAGCGGGCACAGCACGCAGAACCTCTGGAAGCATCGGAAGGATGGCCAAAGCGGTTACACTTGAAGCATCTGAGTGGATTAGGGATATATGGCCGCACCTCTGCGGTCAGATACCCTACCTTCAGCCTTTCTGGTAAAGTCGGGCAGTCAAATGTGAGGATTGTGTTGCGTGTCGTTATGTACTCATTGTTCTTCCTGATTTTGATTTTTCTTACGTCGATCACCTTTTGGCTTTTCAGATTTTCAAGAATCTCTTCTGACGGAACATCAATGAGTTCAGCTAACGACACAACACCACGGGAGGTATTCAGAGTCCTATGTAAAGTTGATATTTTGATACCGAGCATCTGCTGTGTGTTCAGAATTCGCTCACAGTCGGCTTCCGAGGTACATTTAAGCAATAAGTCACCTGATCTGGGGCGCTTAATTTCAGTCACATTTTTTGACAGCGATGCCACCGCCTTCTCAATGAAAAACGGTGACATTTTTCCAAGTGGAGTGTTCTGTTCACTATTAGTGCTTGCACTGCTAATGACAACGTATTTTGCTTGAAAGGCGTCGAACGCCTGTTTGAAGACTTCGGTCCGCGGGCGCTTGCTGCCCGCGATCGAGGAGGAAATAGAATTTTTAACCATATGAGGTGTAAGAAAATGAATGTTCCCATTGGTCACCCACACTTCACATTCATACATGTGGAAAGGTCCCGGAGTTTTAAGGAAAACCCATCGGCCGGAGCTTGACCAAGACCCCGACCGCCACCGTTCAAGGTTTCTGACCCTTCACCTTGGATCCCCTCGGCACGGTACGGATAACACCTTAGGACTGGGGGCTGGGGTCCGTGGTGGCGCCACTCACCAAACACCACCCACACACCAGGAAGAGGGGTCGTAGTCAAAAGCGTCTTCAGATCGTTCACCGTTCGGGTTATCGACGACCTAGCCTGACTTCGAAATTTCCTTATGCGATCAAGATCCTCCATTTCCTTACCAGCGATGAGAGTCGGTGCGTCCTTATAGCATCCTCAATGCTTCCTAGTCGTAAGCTGACCCAGCGGGTCCAGGGTTTCGGCACCAGTGTATAAGGAAGCAGGAGACGTCCGTAAGGATCGGTGGCAAAGCTTTTAATGACAGTAATGGCGGAAGAGAAGATCGAGGGCGGAAGCTCACGAGCTCCCGTGTTCCTGCAATCCTGTCGTCTTCCTTAACAAGCTTCTTTTGTTTTCTTTATGTACCATGGGGGGTTTGTTGCTGATTTCTCGATATCTCTCTTGTGTTCCTTCATTCTTGTTCGTGTCTTCCTTCCTGTTTCTCCGATGTACACGGCAGGGCAATCTTGACAAGATACCTTGTATACCACGCCTCGTCCTTTTTCCGGTGGCGTTCTGTCCTTGGGGTGGCTTAGTACGTTCCTCAGCGTTGTCGTGGGCTTAAATGCAGTTTTAATGTTCACCTGGGAGAGCACCCGTCTAACTGGTTCTGACACACCCTTCAGGTAGGGGATGGTAACGTACATGGGTCTTTCTTGAGTACTTTCCGCCTGTTCCGGGCGTGTATTCATCATTCGGCGGTATGTATCACAGATAAACTGCTCGGGGTATGCCCTTCTTCGTAGATCCGCTTTGGCCTTTGTTATTTCTTCATGTCTTTTCTCATGATCTGAAGGGATCTTCATGGCACGTGAAAGCAGGGAACGAACAACCGATCGCTTGTGTTCAAGAGGATGCCCCATGGGCAGCCCAATTTCAACGACCATTGCCAACTTAGTCATGGAATTTGTTGAAGACAAGGCCTTAGAGGACGCAGGACAATTCGTCACCTTTTACAGACGTTATGTTGACTACACATTTGTGATTATTAAGAAGAATTTCACCAACGCATTCTTTGACAACCTGAACAGCATTCATCCTAACATCCAGTTCACGTGCGAGGAGGAGAAAGAGAAAAAGATCGCCTTCTTGGATGTCCTCGTGCAAAGAGACCCGTGCGGAAACTTGAAGACCTCGGTTTACAGAAAACCGTGCGACACAGGTCACGTCCTACATTATGGTTCGGGGCACCCTCTTGAACACAAGCGATGAGAACTACACGACTGCCGTGGACATACTTCAGAAGCGATTTGGGAAGAACGACCTTCTTGTGACCGAAAACATGGGGCGCCTTTTCGAGCTCAGGACTGTTCGGTCCAGCACCGACGTAAAGGGGTTGCGTGAGCTCCACGAGACTGTTACAGTGCGCATCAGAAACCTGAAGAGCCTAAATGTTACGACAGCACAATACGCAATTCCGCTTCGGCAGGTCATCTTGAAGAAGATTCCTAGAGACCTCGAAATGGACTTCTACTGTCGCGGTCGCACATATCGAAGGATTGCAGGGTAAGGCGGGTCTTGCAGTGTGATCGCTGCCATAGACGTCATCTTACTCAGCTGTGCCCCGGAGTCAACTCATCCAGCACTGAGCAGTCCCCGCAGTCGTCTCAGTCTACAGCACAAGAGCCGTCGACGGTGCATGCGTCCACGGGAACTGTTGTGACGTCTCTTTCTTCATCCTCTGCCGTTTTGCCAGGCGTGGCGGTCCTTCTGCAAACAGCCAATGTGCGGATTGAAGGAACTGATGGCCGGAGAAGTCTCGCACGCATACTTCTGGATGGCGGCAGCCAACGCAGTTTTATTCGACAGGATATGTCGACGAAGCTCGGATGTACACTGCTTCGATCCGAAGATTTGCATGTTGGGGCCCTTGGAAACACGGCGTCAAGCTGCACGAAGTATCGATGCGTGCGGGTTGTCTTGCGCAGCCAATTTTCGGCATCATGTATGGCAATCGAGGCGGTTGAATACCCCGACACCTGCTCCGATGGATTGCCTGTTCTCGATTCGCACTCAGCGCAACACGTCAAGAATATGGGTCTACAGCTTGCTGACGGGCCCTCATCTCCCACCGATATTTCATTATTGATTGGAGCGGACTTTTATTGGGGAGTTGTGACTGGAGCAACCGCCCGTTTATCAGATTACCTGGTGGCAGTTGAAACTCTGTTTGGGTGGACGATTCAAGGCTCAGGCAGGTGCCAGCGGTGGTCACTGTCACATCCTGTCGGTTCATGTTCTCCATGTTGAGGTGCACCAGGAAGATACCAACGTCATCGACCAGCAAATCTCCGCCTTTTGAGAGTTAGAGCATTTGGGCATCATTGATCGCACCAGTCCGACTCCGACGGTGACACTGTCCTGCGACAGTTCCGGTCCACAGCGCAGTTGTTAAACGGTCGTTACACCGTGCGTTTGCCTTGGAAGTCGGAAGCGCCTGAAGCATTGGGTGACAACAAGAAGCTGGCGGTCCAGAGGCTGGATAGTACGATCAAACGATTACGGAGAGACCAAACGTTGCTGGAAGAATATGATTCCACCATACGTCAGTATTTGCGTCTTCAACACGCTGAACGGGTCCTACAACCGGAGTTGGTGGCCGGGCCTCTCTATTATATGCCGCAGCACGCAGTCATCCGAAGGGACCGTGAGACAACAAAGGTTCGAATTGTGTTTGATGCCTCGTCGAAGGCTCAAGGTTCTCTCTCTCTCAACGAAGCTCTTCACGCCGGCCCTAACCTTAACCCTGACGTGCTGCAATTGCTGTTGCGGTTTCGATCTTATCATGTGGCTCTGACAGCGGATATAGAGAAGGCGTTTTTACAGATCGTGCTGGACAGTGCTGACCGAGATTGTTTGCGTTTTCTGTGGTATGCCACGACGCCACGGGGAGGCGAACCGTTGCCCCCAGTAGAAATTTGACGCATGACACGAGTGCCTTTTGGAGCCAAGTCCAGTCCCTTTCTTCTCGTTGCCACTATACGTCACCACATGAGAGCAGCAGAAGAGACATACCCACGCACGGCGTCCTTACTTTCCAGCCATTTCTATGTGGACGACCTCGTTGTTGGTATGCCATCGCCGGAAGAGGAACTTACTGTTTACCACGAGTCGCGGCAAATCTTCCGCGACGCGGGCATGAAACTGGTTAAGTGGACGAGCAATAATGCTCAGCTCCGGCCTACCTTTGACGCCGATGGGACAGGAAGTTCGACCACGTCGCCACTAAGGAAGGTCCTAGGAATTGTTTGGGATATCGAGACAGATGAAATTCGGTATCCGTTGAAGTCAATATCGGAGTTCCTGGAGCAACGGTCGAATACAAAACGGTATGTACTGCAAGCAGTGGCTCTCATTTATGATCCCTTGGGCTATGTGGCGCCTTTCGTGTTGACAGCCAAGATTTTGCTACAACGGATTTGGCTCTCCAAGACGAGTTGAGACGAAGAACTACCAGAAGACCTGATGGGAGTGTGGTCGTCTTGGTGCCAGCAGGTGCCTTTATTGTCTCGCGTCTAGTTACCACGGCGGCTCGGCGGGAAGATGTCGGAGGGCAGCATCGCGCTGCATATGTTTTGCGACGCGAGTCCGCGAGCATACGGTGCGGCCGCATACCTGGTGACGCTCGACAGGGACGGTCATTACAGTGCGGATCTTCTTTTGGCAAAGTCTCGGGTGGCCCCGGTCAACACGGTCTCCTTACCGAGACTCGAGTTAATGGGTGCCGTCATCGCGACCAGGCTTATGAGGTTCTTACAGACGACGTTATCTCTGTCCACCGTACCCACTGTGTTATGGACGGACTCTGAGATAACACTCTACTGGATTTACGGATCGACGAACGACTGGAAACCTTTTGTACAGAACCGGGTGTCGGAGATACGGGCTGGTACGGAGCCTAGTCAGTGGCGCCACTGCCCCGGCAAAGAAAATCCCGCTGATCTTCTCACAAGAGGCACTTCATGCCTCCAATTGCTGAACAACAGTGCATGGTGGCAGGGGCCCTCGTGGCTTATGGATCAGGAGTCTTGGCCTCCAGCGTGGCGTACTCCGGATGAACCCTGCGTCGAGGCACGAAACGAAACAAAGGCCCAGACGGCGTGCTGCGTACCCATCTTGGCAACTACTACCCTAATGGATGTTGCCAAATACAGTTCGCTCCACCGGCTGCTGAGAGTTACCGCTTGGGTGTCAAGATTCCTGCACAACTGTAGGCATACCACAGCCGAACGGAGGGGACCTTTGACGGCCGCCGAGGTAGTTGCAGCGGAAACATACTGGGTCACAGCGGCACAGCGGCAAAATTTCGGTTCTTATCCCGCGGTGCACAAGTCCTTACAAAATGTGTCTGTCTTCCATGATGACGATGGCGTTCTCCGTTTGACGGGCCGCCTTCAGTACAGCGATTTTGAAGAAACCAGAGGCATCCCATCGTCATTCCCGCTGACCACCCGTTCACCGCTCTTTTAGTTTTCCGGGCTCATGTCAGGCTTCTGCATGCTGGAGTTCAGGAGACACTCGCCGCGCTTCGGGAAGAGTACTGGGTTCTCCGTGGTCGTCAGGCTGTGAAGAGGATCCTAAATGGATGTCGCACTTGCCGACGAGCAAAGGTTCAGGCGTGCACAGAAGTTACCGCTCCGCTACCACGAGACCGCTTGTCACAGTCCGCACCATTTGAAGTGACAGGCACCGATTTTGCGGGTCCACTGTACTACAAGTGTTCAAAAGGCGGCGGAAGAGAGTGCTACCTCCAGATTTTTACCTGTGCCGTCACTAGGGCTGTTCACCCAAAGCTGACGAAGTCTATGTCTACCGAGGATTTCCTAATGGCTCTTAGAAGGTTCGTATCAAGACGGGGCGGGGCGTACCCGCCACTATATATTCAGACAATTTTCGGACATTTAAGCGAGCCAGTCGCGAACTCACCCCTGCCTGGTTGTCACAAAACGCTCAGGTAAACGTACTCTTGACTGCACGACGGATCACCTAGAAATTCATAGTGGAGCTAGGAGCATGGTGGGGTTGGTTTTGGGAACGCCTGATTCGCAGTACCAAAACTTGCCTGCGTACAGTCCTGGGTCGAAGCGCCCTCCGCTACGAAGAACTCTCTACCGTTCTCACAGAGGTGGAGGCGGTGATGAATTCTCGGCCTCTGACGTACCTGTCCGAAGATCCAGACGACCTTTCTGCCGTCACACTTTCTGATTGGGCAAAGGCTCACCGCGCTTCCGTGTCGCGAACCCGAAGCAGGAACAACATCTACAGCGCAACAGTTGAGACGACGGTGGATGTATCGGGAAGAATTGACTCATCAATGCTGGAAGAAGGGGGTTAAAACGTACATCCTCCTCCTGAGATCGGCCAACGTCTGCAAGCCCGTACCATCACACAGCGTCGCCGTCGGGGACCTAGTACTCATTGCTGCAGAGTCAAGGCCGCGAACATCGTGGCCTCTAGGACATGTGAGTCACGTAACACAGAGCCCAGATGGAAGGGTTAGATCCTGTAGAATCAACTTGCCAGGAGGGAAAACCGTAAGCCGGGCAGTACAACTTCTCTACAAATTGGAAGCTGATTGACTTGTACTTCCGCGCCGGGGAGCGTTAAGGAAGACGACAGGATTGCAGGAACACGGGAGCTCGTGAGCTTCCGCCCTCGATCTTCTCTTCCGCCATTACTGTCATTAAAAGCTTTGCCACCGATCCTTACGGACGTCTCCTGCTTCCTTATAAAGCTATCAATCGACAACCAGGCCCCCTCCCAGAATGCTACGCTCCTCTTCTGCGTAAATACCCGGTGACGACCAGGACAGCGTCATTCTGATGATGGGACTCGAATGGGACCCGAAACGTTAACTGTATTTTTGTTATGTTTGTTGATAGCCGGTGCGGTTCAAACTATTAAAAATAACATTCCATTAAACACCACAACCTTCACACACGGCTTGTGATTGTGTCAGTTGATGCAGCAGCAGCGGGATGGCGGGAACAAGAGCGCTGCGATCCGGGCGGGTTCCAGAGATGAGGTGTGAGTGCTGAGTGGTTGGGTGCTTGTCCCAGCGAGCAGATGTGCGTGGCCACACGCTAGGACGGTGCCTGTACAACTGGCTGCCAGGCGCAGTAGCTCGTGGCAGCAGAGGCGCGTCGTCGTCGTCCACGGGCCGCCACACCACTCCCCCCTCAGACACGGAACGGTGCATGCGGTTGAGGTCGCGTCGATACCATGAAGAGGAAAATGAGGACGACTCGTGGATGGTGGACGACTGGACACACGGCTTGTGATTGTGTCAGTTGATGCAGCAGCAGCGGGATGGCGGGAACAAGAGCGCTGCGATCCGGGCGGGTTCCAGAGATGAGGTGTGAGTGCTGAGTGGTTGGGTGCTTGTCCCAGCGAGCAGATGTGCGTGGCCACACGCTAGGACGGTGCCTGTACAACTGGCTGCCAGGCGCAGTAGCTCGTGGCAGCAGAGGCGCGACGTCGTCGTCCACGGGCCGCCACATCACTCCCCCCTCAGACACGGAACGGTGCATGCGGTTGAGGTCGCGTCGATACCATGAAGAGGAAAATGTGGACGACTGGACACACGGCTTGTGATTGTGTCAGTTGATGCAGCAGCAGCGGGATGGCGGGAACAAGAGCGCTGCGATCCGGGCGGGTTCCAGATATGAAGTGTGAGTACTGAGTGGTTGGGTGCTTGTCCCAGCGGGCAGATATGCGTGGCCGCACGCTAGGACGGTGCCGGTAGAACTGGCTGCCAGGCACAGTAGCTCGTGGCAGCAGAGGCGCGTCGTCGTCGTCCACGGGCCGCCACAGATGCGACGACCCCGCCACCTCCCTTTTTTGTCGTGACCTTTTGCTGATTGGACGCTGTGGCTACGCAGCCGCGGTACGAATTTTTTGATTATTTTGATTAGCGCCGCGAACCAAGTGCGGCTACGAGCGGCGTACAGACATGGGCCGATGGAGAGAGGATAGTAGGAAGGAGTCGGGGGACAGGGGGTTTGTATGCGTCCTGGGCTGACTTCAATGGGATCTGTGCCGGCATTCGTCCGGGAAGCCGCCGGAAAACCCTGGGGAAGACCTCAGAAGGGCACGGAGGTAGGATTCGAACCCACTACCTCCTAGTCTTCAGCACGACCTTGGCTATCACCAACTAGTCACTAACTAAGCTACATTTCAGGGCGCAGTCAACGAGGCAAACGGGCGAGTTCGAGCCGCCATGTTGTTTCCGTTGACCTCAAGCCCAACGTCTACTTTGGCAGTAGAAATATATGAAGATGAAGTTCGGCAGTGGAAGAAGGCAGCACTTCAAAGAGCGCTCTAAGGATGGCGCTGGAGGTCAAACGGAAACAACATGGCGCCCTTTTGCCTCAGTGCCGCTACTCTGAAGCGCAGCTTATTTAGTGACTCTATCACCAACGAGCTGACGTTTTAACCTGGCTTGACCATGCCGCTGGTATTCTAGGAATCCGACTGACACAAAGACCTAGAAACACGTGAACTTCGGTCAGTAAATAACGACACACGCATAAACAAAAATAGCCAGAAATAAAGGAAGACACACTTGAATTTGTTTAACGCGGAGCGTCTTCTCGTCTCTTTTACCCACTTTTTCCACGAGTAAAAGGGAGAGTTCGCAGTTCCCTGCTCCCGTTCCGATAACGCCATATAAACCTCGCATAAAGCAGCAGCAGCAGCCAAGCCGCCTCAATAATTTTACCTCCGCATAAAAACTTGCTCCATACACGGTAACATATTTTTAGTTGCGAGGCCGGCGTTGACATTCGGCGAAGCGAAAGTCTACGTTTCCTCCCGGCTTCTAGGGATGTAGAAGAAATCCTTCCGGCCGAGTCGCATTTTTGCTTCTGGTCGAACCTAATCCTCGGGCGAACAGAAAATCCGGAAACGTGCCTAAGACGGATTTGGTCCCTCGCAGCTTCTCGATGGAATTGGTGGTGGACCATCGATCAAATTATATGGTGCTCGTTGTCAAGCTGCGGCCTTCTGAAAGCATCGGCTTTGGAGTAGGCGAGCGCGATGAGGACGTCATTCGCTGAAAATTATTGGGGTACCTAGTCTGGAAGTTGATGTTTGTTTGTTTGTTGAAACATGACACGTTCATCCGGGGGGACGTATTTACCAGTACGTTAAGCCTAGAGTGTCCTAAGCCGAAAGCTGACCGCCATTTTTCCAGTATTTCCTAGTTTACGGCAGCGGTCATGAAAGTAGGAAAGTCTAAGCTGGGCGCGTTCATCGTACCAGTGCTCAAAAACCATTGTGATGGGTTCGAAATGACCAATTGATTGATCGATCAATGTGCATGATTCAACTACAATGAGTTCTAGAAATGCCGATGGTCCACTTACTGTGGCTGCACTTCTCCAAGCGCTTACTATTCTAAGAACAGTCGTCGTTCGGCATACGCAAATTTACCGTTACGCGTTACGCTTACCCAACGACGTTATGCACATGTTTGCGACGCGCGCTTCCTCATTTGTTAAAGTTATGACGCGTTATTCTTGGTTGCATCTATACTGACGGCCGGAAGACACCCTGTAGGTGCCGTTGCAGGAACGAAGGTTGTCAGTGCGAGGAGTATGAGGGGGAGGCTCGGATGTCCTGACTCCCCGCTCAATTTCTGCCGTTGCATAGAGTTCGAATTGACATTAGGTATAGTGTGGTATGGTGTTGTTCAAGACCGGACCCCCCCCCCCCCCCCAGAAAAATCCTAGATCTGCCTCTGCCGGCATTCCAAGTTTCGCAATCTTTCGGCGAAGTTTAGCTGATGATGATGATTCAGGTATTCTTGAGGCATAAGCAACGGAGGCCATAATGCGCCAAGACAATGGTAAGGAAAGTACTAGTTCAAAGTATAGTGATTCAGTTAAGATAAAACTTTACAGTTAGAGTATCAAAGGACATAAAAATCAAATAGCTAAAACTACAATGTGTTTAAAAGACTAATGTCTTCAAAGAAGCTAAAAACCCGTTCAAATGGTAGAAGAGCCTCATCACCCAGCAAAAGGGTTTAGGTTGAGCGCTAAAAAAATAACGCTACACTATACTGTATGAGGCTCACAAAACGCACAAGAGAGGCGCTATCTGAAAGGCCGCTTCTTATTTCTGTAGCGAATGATGACCTGAATGTCATCAGTATCAACGACGAGTTCAAGTGACTTCGAAAATATGTTTCCACTATTTTTTCAACGATGTAGATCGGTGAAATAAATACAAAAAGAAAAAAAAAAGGTGTTGTAGAATTTGTGTCCTCTTTCTTAGTTCCGCAGCCGATGTCACCTTCCGCGATATGTCACTATGTAAAAAAAAAAATAATAAAGAATGAAAGAAAGAACTGAAAAGGACTCGCACAAAAAAGCCACTATACCAGCTTTGAAGAATTCCTGTACTGCAAAGCTTGTTCTTCAGAAAACTGGGACGAGAAATGTAACTAAAAAAGAGTGAGACGACCCAAGGAAGAAGAAAAAAAAAGTAATACGTTCGATTTCGGTCCAGTCGAGCCAAAATCTGAGGCACGCGTGCTGATCGAGCGAAGTCTGGAGAATTTTCTTCCAGAAAAGTCGGGCATCCATTCGAAACGAGTGGCAGCCAGCATTCGTGGAATCCCACCTCACATATCCGAGCTCCGGGAAGACGGATACCCAGCCATCGCTTGGCCGGATTGTGCTGGACGCCGGGCGGCCGCCCTCATCCGTCAGGCTCGCATTTCGCGGCTAGACGGGACGATCTTGACTCCACCGTTGAACTCTCTCTCTCTCTCTCTCGCTTGGAACGCCGATACCAGCCAAGCAGGCACTTAGAGGTCCGCAGACGAATCACACCCGATCTTCCACAAACGGTTGTTTCTGTGGCGCTTTATTTATTTATCGAGGTGGACTCGTTATCGGTGGAAGAAAATGTTGTTGTTCTGGAAAGATGCAGACAAGTCGATATTTTTCACGAGAGGCACGGGAGAAATGGGATCGACCCCTGGGATGCTCCTTTTTGTCGTCCTTTGCTGTCTGTCGGTATTAAAGGAACTGTAAAGTGAAATATAACCACAATGTTTCAAGCATGGGCGTTCCCAGGAGTTTTTCCAATGGGGAACAAAGCGCTTCTGGGGGTGTGGAACAAGAGTGCAAACCCCACCCCCTACCACATCTTTTTCTGGAGGCGGACGTTGGCACTGTGTGGGTGTTCAGAGGTTCCTATTGGGACATCCGGGAATAATCATTACGACCTATGAGTAAAGAGTGCACTATTTTCACAAGCGATCTTGGAGTTCCACGGGGAGGGGCACGGCCCCCTTGCCCCCTCTCTGTACGCCCATAGTTTCAAGGTACCATCACGTAGAACTTGGCTGTGTGATCACAATCACACACACACACATGCCATCACCTCTCTGTTCTGCGTATATACTTTTCGCACTAAGTAATTTTGAACACTTTTAGAAACTGAAAAGTGGCGACCCTAAACGTTCGCAAAGAACAAAGTTGAAGTCGGCCCCGGATTGGCGGAAAGACACCACGTGATATTGAAGTATACAATGTAACGCATTTGAGACACTTTATTATCTACCATGAGACTCCTTTTTTTTCTTTTTTTGAAGAACAAGAGCAACTCTTGCGAAGTTCGGTTGAAACTGTTAACGTTGTAACATGCGAGTTCCGTGCCTGCGAGTGCGAGGTGATCTGCGCCATCTGTTGGCCTTTCTCTCTCTCTGCATCGTCTGCTCGCTGTATTTCTGCTGTCTGCAACACCTCTCATCCAAGTGACTTAAACGAATGACTGGTTTGCGTTCTTGTGTTCCGGAATACACAAACCGTGCACCTTCGCAATGAAATGCATACTGCACTCGCGAGAAACGCACGGTCTCGCCTCGTCTAGTTGCTTGCGTTCTCAATATATGGCGCGCGAGTCGCGTCAGGGTTGGGGCGCTTCTGGAATCCGCTAGCTTCTTTTGCGCAGAAATCCTTGAAATTCGATTGCTCAAAAAGTGTTCAACAAACAACAGAACTATTACGTATCTGACGCGTCCAAGCTACAAGCTTTCAAAAAAACATAAAGCTCCTACAGGATTGCCTCCGGATAGTTCCTCTAATTTTTGGAAACTTCTATCATTGTTTTATACACTGCTATACAGTCTCCCATTTTCCATCACGCTACGCTATGTACGTATTTCAACCTCCCCAATATGCTTCATCGAAAACGTCGATAAGACTTTATAAACCTACTAGTTTTCAATTATGCTCTTTCATTTAATAAAATACTAACGTCTTTTGTTCTCTTTACTGTAACCTCCACGCGGGAGTCATTTACTGATTACTTTTCTGTAGTTTGTGTGTTTTGTCTATGTAGTGAACAGATAGGTTTGATTTGATTCGGGTTTTAGTGGCGCATCAGCTACTAAGGCCATAATGCTCCGATTACCACTGGAGACTAGCTAGTCAAAGCACGTGCAGGACTAAAACTGGCGTAACTGTTACATTAGTATTCAAAATCGCAGATCTTTTAAAAACCCAGTATCTTTAAAACACCTATACACGTTCTCAAAAGGAACAAAACTGTCATCACCCAGCAGAAGCGTTGGGTGGAGTGGTAAAAAGTTTATATAAAAGGGAGCAAAATGATGTTGAAGTGAATAGGTAGGTACAACAACAATAAATGATGACGATGAGATGGAGTGTTTCACCGCGGTGGTGTGGTACCCTACCCAATTGCACGTGGAACATTGTGTGAAGGTGATGAAGGAAGGATGAAAGTACGAGAAAGAACTAAAGCGTCTGGAGCAATCCAGTATGGACGACAGGAAGTCCATGAACAGGTGAAGAACCCGACGGTGGAGCACAGGATCTTCATAGGGGCCAATGAGTGCAGCTAAGGTGAGCGGCGTCTCTCTGATGAGGTCAAGCTCACCGCACAATATCCGCCTTTGCGGGCAGTAGAGTGCACATTCCACAAGAATGTGCTGGGCGGTCGCCACGACACCGCAGGTGGAGCAGAGGCCTGTGTCAATAGGTAGGTAGAAAAGAAATTAGATATGGAAAACAGTAGTAGGGAAAGTAAGTTGAACTATTAAGACAGAGAAGTAAGTTTAGGGGGAGGTTGGTTAACAGGGAGTGTCCAAATTGTCGATGGGGCTCCGCCATATTCAGGACAAAAACTTACAATTATCACTTAGTGCTTTTAAATGTTAACAAACGAAGGAGGTGGTAAGAATAGAGTTCGAACGGCAAGGAGTATCCAGTTTCATTAATGAGCTTTCGTGCAGAATCTGCATTTAATCAGGTGAAAAAATTGACCACACAGTGGAATACACATGTAGTAAGCGAAAGAGAGCACAAAAAGTAACAAAAATCGTAAAATGACGAAAGGTATAAGACACGACGCACAAACACAAGGTGATGACAATGACAACGATGATTCCGCTTGTTTTTGCTCAAGAGCAACTGTGGCCATAATGCGCCACGCTACGGTTGATGTGCATAACAACAGCAAAAGCTCACACAGGGAGTACGGTAGGGGGTTGGAAGTGGGGGAAACGAATTGTCAAATGACGTCATGATCGGGAAGGTCGCACCAGCCGGAAGTTTTACCACCAGGTCCAGAATGCTATTCAGTGAAATGCACAGGTGATGTCATAATGTGTGATGAACATACATACGTACGCCGTATATATGAGACAATGGATACATAAGTGAGACATTGAAAGACGTTTATAGGGGAAATTATAGAACGTTAGTAATGTGTTGTTAATTTAAAAAGGGGTGCGTAATTAGTTCATGCAAAAGCGCAGTTACCAGCACACGCTTCGGTGGAAGCTCCTACTTCATCGGAAGAAGAAGTAATGACTCACACGTCGTAGCTTATATTGGCTTATTATATCGCTGCCTTTGTATAGTACAGTGAACCCTGGTTAATACGACCCCCGATAATATGATATACGCGCTTTAGGACCATACTCCTGGGGATGCAGTGAATCCTCTGCAAATCCCCCCGTTAATATGACAATTCCGCATTATGACCAAACTTTTCGGGAACGACCATGGTCATAATAACGAGTGTTCATTGTATATAGTTGTGTCGCAGTCGATTTCTCGTGGACGCGTTCGTTACGTTGTACGGCCATTACGGGTCTATATGCAACGTATGAACGACAAATAAGTAAATAAAAGTACAACGAAAAGAAAGGAGGAATGCGCTTGAGCAAACAAGACGGGAGAAACTTGTTAAAACACGACTGGAACGTAAAATGTCAACGCTAGCCTTGCACTTGCGGACACATTGAAACATTTAAAAGAAAATTATGGCGCTCATGAGCCCGTGACTTTACATAATCAGCAGCATAATTTCATGCGGGGATCTGCTCAGTCGTGCATGCGATAGGCCCGCATTGTAAGCGCTTCAATTATGCAAGCACCCCACGTGCACTGCGGCGCAGAACCACATGCCGGCAAAGCATATTTTCAACTTATGAATAGCTGACGTCGCACTCTTTTTAGATGGCTCGCACACGCTGTTACATGAATTTTGATATAATGAAAGCATGTCCCATGTCAAGTACCATAGTAAACGTTCGTAAGTCGCGGAGGTTTCAAATAATGCTTGCTTGACATCGTTTGTGATTTCAGCGCGACGTGCTATGTGACGTCATGCAAGACAGCTGTGCATTGGCGGTGCAAATCTCTCCAATCACATTAGAGCGGATGACCCGAGTTGTAATGTTTCAACTGGCTGTAGGTTGATTCGTTGGGAGGGGTCTTATTGCCCGGTCGTGTGCATACCCATATAACCCCACGTTGCTATAGGCCTGTTTCTGTGGGCCAGGTGGCGCGAGTGAGCAGCAACGTCAGCGCCCCAAAATATGCAACGTGCGGTAGCACACGACGTGACACTTTCAAATACATAGTCTCGAGTTGTTCCGCGCTTGGCAAGATGCACCGCTTTTTCTGTGGATTTCTTACAGCCTTTGACCCATACCGCTTGAACCACCACACAGGGCCCGCTGATGGAACCCCCTACTGTTTGGATCCGTGGCCGCTTGGGCACGAAATGGCGCTGTGCAAACTTTGCTGCAACAGTCATCCGCAGTCGCAAAACAGAACTTCAGCACATAGCACGGTGAAGGCCAACCGTTGCACATAATTATATCGTTATCACTCCTGATTTGTGCAAAACGTGGGGCGTACACCTTTTTGTGTCAGTCCCATCACCACCACTACCGCCTTGTGACAATTATGAGGCCAACAATGGGAAGGCAGTCGCGTCACCACCACCGGGTGTAGAGGGCATCGGGTGGCTGGGTTCATTTCATAGGGAACCGACATGTTTGAGTTTTTTTTTTTAAGTCGGAAAGCAGGAGTTCAATCGTGTGTGTCCTCAGTCCAAAGAAACACTGTAATACAGAGGACAGCTGATGATGATGACTGCAGTTTTTATGGCACGCGAGCCAATAAGGCTATAGTGCGCCAAAACAGACAGAAGACAGCGCTAAGAACAGACGACCACTCAGAAGACGTAGACGGGACTTCTTCTGAGTGGTCGTCTGTTCTTACCGCTATCTTCTGTACTGCAATGCACCAACTAGCCCGACAACGTATACTGCTCAGAAACACTGCAAAACTCTTAGTGTTCGCGCATCCCTAATTTTCGAGATTTTAGGGACGCGGGAAAATTTCGAACAAGAATCGGCACTTGGAATACAATCGCAAACTTCATTTTCACTATGAAAGACGAAAGTCACTGAAAAGGTTAGCCAGCTGTAGGACTCGAACCCACATCTTGTGGATTACCGATCCAGGGCTCTACCAATTGAGCTAAGCTAACACGCCTTGTATGTGATTGTCCCTTCTATGTTGTTCCAGCCTCAGAACATCAGTTCTCTGATGTTCATTTTCACTAGTTGGTTGCTAGTAAGCATTTGAACTGCTTAGCCGCTCCGTCATGTGCAAAGCCCCCAGAGTTAAATTTAGCTGCGGTGCAAGGCCAACCTCCGGTGTATCACAAAGTACATGGCAATCAAACCTCGAAGTTTAGCAATTAGATTGGCGGAGTTCGGGGTTGCCGGATATGTGCCATGCGCCCGATTCATGAAAAATACGCGAAGAGCAATTGAAGTGCCACCACGGACTAAAAAAAAAATCTATTAATTTTATTCTAAGCTGCTGAGCTGCTAGAATGCGAGCATTATACCAATAGGCCCAAATGGACGTTTTACTGCCATCGATTTTAGCTGCCACGTAAGTACACGTGCTGTCACCCCTGTCCCCCTCTCCTAACTGCTGTCCTCTCTACATCTGTCCATGTCTGTACGCCACACATAGCCACAGTTGCTTCGTGGCGCTAACACGGAATTTAAAAGAAAACACAAGTGCTGAACGTCATATTTCCTCGTGCACCGTTAACCGCGATAAATATCCTGAGGTGCAGCCACGAGATATTCCGTAGCAGGCGACAAGAAGGGACGCATGCCAACGTGAAGTCGATATCCCGGCACGGTGCGAATGTCCAATATGACACGCGGCGAAACTTGTGCCTGGTGAGCACTTTTTTTTCTTCTCTTTTTGGTGCGTTCTCTTCCACTAGAAGCTTCCCTGGGGATGACAGGAAACGTGCACTGTATCGCAATTTGTCATAGCATGAATGATGATGATGACGATAATTCGTATTTTGATTGGCGCATTGGTAACTATCTATATCATACCATGAATGAGCAGGTGAATAAAGTCCTATACTGCAACCTGGGGACAGTGAAAAAAAAAATCCCGATTTCGTCCCAGGATCCCAATATTCACATTTAAAAATCCCGAGATCCCGGGATTACAGAAACGGCTCGGGATTCCGAACGCTAGTCAGAACGCACTACACAGTAGTCAAGACGCGGTACGTGAAATATAACTTGCATCAGTGAAGATGACGCGTTTCCCAGAAATTTCGAAAGAAGCTGCAAAGCTTCATGGTTTCGGATTCTCCAAGAGCACGTGACGTCGTCGAGAGTAGGAGTCTTTCTCCTAGGAACTGCACCAGTGTCTCCGCTCTTGGTCCAATCCTGGAAGTCTGCCAGCAGCTGTGGCGAGGAGACGGAAATCAACCTTCGAGAAACACTGTTGCCAGACGCCCGGGTAGATTGGGCCCCACATGACGTCATACTTCTCAATACTAGAAGTTAATTTCATGATAATTCCACTTCACATACAGACATAACATTTTAAGAGACTATACAGACTCAGTGACTCAGGGTCAGTGTCAGAATACAGTCAGGGTTCCAATGTAATATAATATGTCCGAGGCCTTGGCCAATCTAGAATCTAGCTTTTTGCTCCGGGCTCCATCACTATATGTGCAGAAATAAAAAAATACAAATAAAAATAAATTCGGTAAGATTGCATACTGAAGACACAAGATTCACTTGGTATAGTGGCACTTTAGTGGGTTTTACAGTATATTGTTTAACTACTGCGTAACGAGTTCACATTTATTTTGGTACTTTGACACCCCAAACAACATGTCGCTGTCGTACACTTTTCGTCATCATTCTTGTGCGTCGTGAATAAGTTGTTTTTAACAAGATAGGTCGTGATAGATGAACAGACGCAACACACATGCACACGCATGTACTTGTTGCCGGAAACCGTCGCGGGAAGTCGTTACTGTGAACGGAAACGAAAATTGTGCGCCACGTCAGTAAGGCAGGCTAGAACCAAGATCAATCTTCTCGACTGCTTCCGGAAGAGGAAACCTACAACAATTCGTTACCGCTCCTTGCAACGCTAGCATCGTAAACGCCCAGCATAGAAACCACAAGGAAAGAGATTAAAAGAGAAGCTGGGAGAGGTGCACAAGAGGGAAGAGCAAAGAAGATGAACGGAGGAGTTTTCCAGCTCATCGGCAAAGGGGAAGGTCGGCCACATTGTAGCGGTACCCTACCGGATATGAGCCCTAAAAAGCTCTAGTACTGATATACCCAAGCCGACCCGTGCTGTAGACGCACGCGATCTATTTCGTACTTCTTGACTATAGACTACCCTGAAATGCTATTGTCACAGCACGACTGTTTTGACTGCAAGACGTCCCTATGCCTGTGAAAACCTTGCATAAAACGTTGCACATAAACACGCAATTCTTATGGAGTATTGCGTAATGTGAATACGTCTGAATATAAACATCGTGACTATGGTTGACTATGTTGACTAATAATAATTGGGATGTTGACTAGTTGACTATGGTATGGTTCATTCATGGGTGCCTGGGGCTCATTTTCGTCGGAACCTGATGCTGCAACTGGCGTTCGTACACGTGCGATCCAAATATGCATCAAGGCACTCATCATGGTAGTGCAAGCCAGTTATTGTGAAGACATACACATTCACTACTGAAGACATACACATACCGATTCACACTGGCGACAGCCACTTACAAATACGCCAAAAACATGGAACTGAAATGTCAGGCGTATTTTCTTAGACATGTTGTGATGGTAAAGAACCATAAATAACCGCAACAGGGGGCAAATGAAACCCCCAAGTAAATGAGCATATAGTATAACAGTTGCAACTCAACAAAATATAGTGCAAACCGCACCCTGAAAGTGAATGAAGTAAGAGAGAGGGGTAACAAAAAACAAAACTTAAAGATGACACAGCTGTCCGAGTGTGCCAAACATTTTTTTTTTTTTGCATTGGTACGAGCAACTCCTTGCTGCTAGTTTTTCTTATCACTTCACATTCTTGCAATTTTTGATGCAGGACTGCATGGTGTGTTCCCTAGGGACCTAGCTTGTTCTCATCCAGAAGTATAGGTCTCCATCATAATGCGCGTGTCTTGCTTGTGTGCGTCTTGCGTTGCACTAATGGACCTTTTTCACATACGCGTCGTGTCCTACCGGCTTTCCAGTGGACCACGCTCGGCGCGAGTCAAGACAGATCCACGTGGGTAGCACAAAGGACCAAAACCGGTCCGGAGTGGGACCGACGAGCTCGCGCCGTTCGTGCGGTCTCCCAATGGTTCCCACTTCTGTCGTCCCCATACTGCGCCATCTAGCGAATACGGAGATAACCCTCTCCGGCGTCTCAAGGTCATACGCATGCGCATAGCACGTTGTGAGAAAGGTCCATTGCTGCACTCTTACAACCGAACTTCACCACACAGGACGCTGACGGCCAACCACTGCGCGCAATGCTACCGCTATCATTCCTCATTTGTGGAAATCGCAGGGAGTACGCCTTTTTGTGACAATTAACGCTACTGTATGGGTGTCACAAAACGGCGTACTCCTCCCGTTTTCAACAAATCAGGGGAGAGAACGATGTCGTTCGCGATAGTATGGTTATCCAGGCGCGTACTACGCGGTGAAGCTCTGTTTTAGCTTTTCTGTTTCTTACCTGTTTTAGCCCGGTGTAGTTCAAGTATGTGTCACCAACTCACCAGTGTAGTAGGCTAGCCCTCTGTTACGAAGTCCTTTGTATGACACGCTACATGGCACGCAGTTGAAGCCCAAACTCCTCATATAATTTCAGATAATAATTAATAATAATAATATAATAATATACATAAAAATAACATAAACAATAACTAATACATGATCATGAGGCCAGAATGCAGTGTGACATATAAAAATTTGTTTGTGAAAGAACTATAAGGGATAAAATGCCCAGCGGCTCCTCGCGTCTCGTGACGTCAGATGGCAGAGCGTTTTTCATTGGCCACCGAGAATCGTTTGCTAGCGCGGGCGACCAATCGAGACGCGGGACGGGCGGCACTGCAAAAAGAAAGAAAGGAAAAAGAACGCGCTCGCCTCAGTACTGGCAAGGCACAGACGTTGTAGACTGGCAGCCGAGGGGAGCAGGTTTTCTTGCCTGCGACATTGAAAGCTCTCTTGCGCTGCAGTATTACAAGCTACACTCAGAGGTTTTTGTGCGAATGTGTGTCACAGGGCTTACAGTTCTCCCGACATATTTGTTCTCGAGTCTTTTCATGCTCCTTTAAATCAATATACGCTCAGGATGGGGCTGTGATCAGCGTTCCCTGCTCGCGGTTCACGCGGCATTGGTGAGGGCAACTGTGCTTTACAGCCTTCCTATTCTGCACAGGATATCAACAACTTCATTAAATACACTTCGGTCCCTGTTCGCTCGAAGCCTTCGTCGATGCCTCGGAGTTCCAAGAATGGCTGAAAGACGGCAAGTACTGGCTGAAGCTGGTGAGCTCCCGATTGAAGTTCTCCGTGAACGGGAAACGGTTCGGCACTACCTCCGTTTGCGTGCTCACATTCCCCGCCACCCGCTACTCAGGAAAATTCGATACCGCCCTGGAAGCGACTTCTATCGAGTAGCGCAGAGGACACGCCAGACTCTCACTGGCTTCATAACTAAGGACACTATACCGCCGGAAGCCCCCTGGTCTCTACCGGTACCGCCCACTTTTGTACGCCTCCCAAACCTTCTGGAAAGACGATGATGATTCGGGTTTTTATGGCGCATGAGCAACTAAGGCTATAATGCGCCAATACTGTGATATATGGTCTATTTACCACTTAAAAGACAACGATTAATTTAAAACTGATATAAACATAAAAAATATATGTGAATTCAGATATCTCTTAGGAATCCAGTGTCCCTAAAAAACTTGTAAACTCTGCTAAAACTTACAAGCGGTTCATCGCCCAGCAAAAGGGCTGGGTGAAGAGGAATTCTATACCGGTAGAACTCAGAAAAATCAGTTTGGCGATGATGTTCCTGGAGAGGGCAGCTGATGAGAATGTGAAGAATAGACAACTGCTCAGCACAGTGCACACACTGAGGGGGTCCCTCTGGAGAATTAAAAACCCATGTGTGAGAAATGTGTGGCCGATAATCAAACGAGACATGACTACTTCATAAAGCCTCTCTTTGAAATCTCCTGCAGGCTTACCTACATTGCACTTGATCAAATGCAATTTATTATTTGTCTGTGTGTCCCAGTCATGTTGCCATTTTAAGTTAATTGCTCTACGCAAGGCAGATCTTAGATCCTGTGCTGGTACGTCAAAGGGGGTTATGTCACCTGAAAGTGCGTTAGTAGCCGCTGTGTCCGCGAGCTCGTTACCGGGTATCCCGACGTGGCTGGGCACCCAGCAAAGTGCCAAGGAAAGACCTCTGTTTATTATGCGGCTAGACAGGTGTTTTGCTCGCAGAACGAGCAGGTTTTTTGGTGGCTGCAGGCTACATATAGCCTGCAGGCAACTAAGTGAATCAGTATACACAACTGATGACCTGATGGAAAGTCGTAGTATATGATTAAGTGCCAAGATTATGCCATAGACTTCTGCGGTGAAAATGGAAGCTGTGTTTGGCAATCGATGCGATCTACAAGATGTGTCTGTAACCATTGCACATGAGACGCCGGTGTCCGTTCTGGAACCATGTGTGTAAAATGCGACATGGTCCCCAAAACCTTCTTTTATAGACAGAAACTCTCGCAGGAGTACGGCTGTGGGGGTTTCATGTTTCTTGTACTGCAATAAAGATGTATTGTGTTCGGGCGGTGGTTGCAACGGAGCAATCCTCCCACTAGTTCCTACAGGCGTAGAATCGTACTCTGAAAAACTGTGTGTTTCAATTTCCTGCAGGATTCGCAAGTTGAAAGGAGGTGTACATGACGGTTTGTTAAGAAATAACTGTTTGCAGCGTGTCTGAGCAACACTTGCTGTGCTGTGGATAACTTCGTACTTTTAGTGCATATGTGGAGGCAAGGTAAAATCTCCGCCCTTCTAATGACCACTCGTTGCACTCCACATAGAGACTATCGACCGGCGATGTGCGAAACGCTCCCAAGACCAGTCGCAGTCCCTGGTGGTGGACAGGGTCTAGAGCTTTCAAGACGGACTTTCGTGCAGAGCCGTACACGACAGATCCATAGTCAAGCTTGGAACGGACGCAAGATGTGTAGATGCGACGCAGAACCTCACGGTCTGCAACCCAGGATCTATGTGACAAGATTTTGAGAATGTTCAGCGATTTCCCACATTTACTTTTTAGGTTCCTTATGTGAGGGTTGAAAGTGAGCTTGCGGTCGTAAAGTATACCCAGGAATTTATGCTCAGATTTGACCGTAATATCTTGGCCATTCCATTTAAATTCTGGCTCAGGAAACATACCCCTTACTCTTGAGAAGGGTACGCAAACCGTTTTCTCAGGTGAAAAATTCAACCCATTCTCAGATGACCATTTTGCTAATTTGTTCACACAGAGCTGGAGTTGTCTCTCACATCTTGAAATGCTTGTAGACGAACAAGATATCTGAACATCGTCAACGTATAGTGAGTACATGACGGATGGCGGAATAGCGTGCACAATAGAGTTCATTTTGACTATGAAGAGTGTGACACTCAGGACGGAACCCTGTGGCACACCGTTCTCCTGAATAAAAGAACGTGAGAGTGATGTGCCCAACTGGACCCTAAAAGTTCTGTCCTGTAGAAAATTTGCGATGCAGCGGAGCATACGACCGCGTACAGCGAAATTGTACAAGTCGCGAATGATACCACATCGCCATGCTGTATCGTACGCTTTTTGAAGATCGAAAAATATGGAAATACAATGCTATTTCCTGACAAACGCTTCCCTGATGACAGTTTCCAAACGCAGCAGATGATCAGTGGTTGAGTGGGCGGCTCTAAATCCGCACTGATACCTGTCGAGACATTTATTTTATTCGAGGAAGTACATCAGGCGGTAGTTAACCATGCGCTCGAATGTTTTGCCTGAACAGCTTGTAAGGGCTATAGGCCTGTAGCTACATGCGTTGGAAGGATCTTTCCCTGGCTTCAAAAGTGGAACGACTCTCGCCACTTTCCAACGAGATGGGAGTTCACCCTGATTCCAAACTGAATTGGAAAAGTGCAGAAGACCTTCTAGTGATGTTTTTAATAAGTGCTGCAACATGCTGTACGTGATTCGATCTGGCCCTGGTGCTGTTTGTTTTGGAGACGACAGAGCACGCAGCAGCTCCATCAAACAAAATGGTTTATTAAAAGCATGTCTGTCATTCGTGCCATATGTAATTTTGAATTTCTCAGCATCATCTTTGACTTTTAAGAAATCCCTGGTGTAGTGAGAAGAGGAAGAAACGCTCTGGAAGTGTTCTTCCAACACATCTGCCTGTTCTTCTAAAGTTTGGCACACCGTACCATTCCTCTCCAAGAGAGGAATAGAGAAGCTTGTGTAACTCCCCTTTATTTTCTTTAATCGATCCCACACAACCTTAGTTGGGGTATTGCTATTCAAGGAGGAGACAGAACCCTTCCACGATTCACTCTTTGCTTGTCGGCGTGTCCACCTAGCTTTTGCTCGAGCTTTCTTAAACGCCAGTAGATTTGCTGGGGTTGGATACCGCCGGAACTTGCCCCAACCACGGTTCTGCTCTTTTCGTGTATTTCCACAGTCCTCTGACCACCAAGGCTTGCAACGCCTGGGCAGTTGACCTGATGACTGTGGAATGGACTTGGTTGCTGCTTTTACAAGAGTGTCTGTTACATAGTTATTTGCGTCATTAATGTTCAGCCCAAGGAGGGACTCTATAGAACGTGTGGCTTCTTGTTTAAAGAGGTTCCAGTCTGCTAACTGTATCTTCCAACGAGGTGGGCGGGTTCTAATAGCACCTGATGGTCGATTGATCTCTAAAAGGACAGGGAAGTGATCGCTACCATAGGGGTTTTCGTCCACTGTCCATGAAATGTCCTGAAATACAGATGGACTGCACAGCGAAATATCTATGGCTGAAAAGGACTGCGAAGCAGCATTAACATGAGTAGCGTTTCCTGCGTTGAGCAGGCAGATTGGCAAGGATGCTAATAATTTCTCAAACATTTTGCCTCGGGTGTCAACTCTGGAACAACCCCAGAGCAAATGATGCGCATTGAAATCTCCCAGTAGTAGAAAAGGCGATGGGAGCTGATTAATAAGATCCTCAAGCTGTCTCTGTTCGACCCTGACTGATGGCGGTAGGTATAAAGAGCATACCGTCACTACACGGTCAGTGCAGATCTGTACAGCAATGGCCTCAAGATTTGTGGAAAGTGGAACGTCTCTCGTGGGAAGTGTTCTGGCCGTGAGAATGGCCACACCTCCGGAAGCACGTGCCGTGTCTGTTCGGTCCTTACGATAAATGTTCCACCGTCGGAGGTGGAAAGGGGTGTCTGGAAATCGGGAAATTTGTTTCTTGGAGACAGAAACAGACAGCATGATATTTGTCTGCCAAATCATGGACATCATCAAGATTTTTCAGCAAACCCCGGCAGTTCCACTGAATAATGCTCTGGGAACCCATAAGAAATGCACAGGAGAGGAAAAAGAATATCGATATAACTACTCCTCTAATGCGTAAACACCTTGTGGAACAACTGTCCATGAATGCGGAGGGATTAAGGAGCTTGTATTCTCGGTGGAGGAACCCTATGTTGTTGTTCCTTGGCTTTTCCTCCTTGTCCTCGGCCAGCTTTTTTCCCTCTCTGTTCCTTGCCCATGGAAGGTCTTGGTAGACTCGAAGACGACTTCTGAGAGCAGCAGTCGTCGTCATCGAGATCCATGCTCTGACTCGTGTTTTGAGACAGGCCCATGGCAATCCCGTCCCAAACGGAAGGGGATGCAGCAACCTCCTCTGAGGTTAACATTGCATCTCCCTGGCTGTTCTTCTGAGAGGCCACTGGAGGAGAACCCTCAGTGTCCCTCTCTTTGTGTTGGGGAGTGTGGAGGGGAGCCCCAGAGGTCTGGGTCTCCACCGATACTCTGAGTGGTGCCACTCCCCTGCGCACCGTATCAGAGAAGGTTCCTTTCTTCTGGAACGCCAATTGTGCCTTTGCTGCACTGTATGTGATATTTTGCTCCGTTTTCAGCTTGAGGATCTGTTTCTCCTCCTTCCAACAAGGACATGATCTGGAGTAAACAGGGTGGTTACCCTTGCAATTGGCACACTGAAAGTCATTGCTGCACGACTCTGACGAATGGTCTTTGCCGGAGCACTTAGCACAGACGGGCTGCCCACGGCATACCTGAGAACCGTGGCCAAACCGCTCGCACTTGTAGCAGCGACTCGGATTTGGGCTGTAAGCCCTCACATTGCAACTTAGGTAACCGGCTTTGATTGTGTCTGGCAGGTTGTGGAGCTTGAAAGAAAGGATTATGTGCTTTGTTGGGATTTCTTTCCCATCCCTACGCATGACTATTCGCTTTACGGCTACCACACCGTGCTGTTGTAGGCCTTCTTGAAGTTCCGATTCCGAAAAGTCAAGAAGGTCGCTCTCAGAAATTATTCCTTTAACAACGTTGAGGCTCCGGTGTGAACATACTGTGACAGATATCCCATTGATGCTTGTCAGTGAAAGAAGCGCTCTGCTTTGCTCTCGCTTTTCAACATGGACCTGGATATCTCCAGAGCCCAGTTTCTTGGCATTGTATTCTTCACCTATCAGCTGTTCAAGTGCTTCCGCTATTACAAAAGGAGATGCCTTTGACAGTGGTCTTGTGTCATCATTCGAGTGGACAACGATAAACTTTGCAAACCATGGTTCGGGTGTTGAGGTATTTAAATCAATTTGCTGGTACTCGGTGCGGAACCGTTTCCGATTCCGATCTCGGGGTTTTAAAGAAGAGGAAGCCATAAAGGTGACAATACAATTCGATGCAAGGGTCCTGCCGCCCACCACGGAGCCCAACTAGGGGACCGCGTTTGACGCAGTAGCAGGTACGCCTACACTATACCCAAGCGCAGCTTCTGGAGAGTGAAAGACTGCCCAAGGTTGACCCTTGCCGCCAAAGAAGGTGAAAAGAGGAAAAGGAGAGAAAGAAGGAGACCAAGGAAGAGAAAGTGATGAAAAGGGAGATGGCGACTAGCTGAATAATCCTGGTCGGGCCTTCCAGGACCACCCGACTATGCGAAGCAGGGGCCAAAGCAGTGTGTTGTTTTCCCGGAGGGGCCCCAAAGGGTCCAAACCAACCTCCGAGTCCACTCAACTGCCAGGATCCCCCTTTCCCCAGACACGGGAAAGCCACGCACAGCTATACGTGGGGGTCTCCCTCCTGCGGCGACCCAACCGTTGGTGCAGGAGGGGGCTACTGCGGCTGCTGCCGGGCGATGGGGGCGCCAAGTTCCCGACGCCGGGCCTTCTGGAAAGAAGAGATCAGATCCCCCCTCAAGTCCTCCGAGCCCATTTTCATGCTCTGGTAGACGAGAAGTTTTCTACTTTTACGGCAGCATACAGGGTGTCCCAGAAAACGTGTCATTGAATTATAATAAAAAAACTACGCCACTTAGAATCATGCGGTCAACAGCATTTGTTCTTATTAGGTTTTTGCCACCTCCTAATGTGAATGTCATGTACTCCAAGTTTAATTATGTAAATATTTGCGAACTGAACTCGGAAATTTGCCAAGTAAAGGTCACTTTTTTACCCCACCAATATGTAGAGCGTGCCGAATTCACCCAAATTTATGATAATTCACAGTGGTACTCACGAGCTATCCCATCGGAAAAAATAGCCGAGTATCATGCTTTTCGGGGCACCGGACCATAGCGCGCGATGACTTTTTGAGCACAATCGCTCGCAGTGCGACGAAAGGAGGTTCCGAAGCCAGCCCACAGAGTGATAGTAGAAAAGGTAACAGTTCCTAAAATTGGGAGAGGGAAAGCATTATCCCAGCGAAAGTCGGACGTGATAAGCCGTGCCTGTTTTATCTCTTTCTGCGATGTCGGGGAGGGCTGGGTTTCCAACCTCCTTTCGTCGGACTGACGAAGATTGCGCTGAAAAATTCATCGTGCGCTATTCTGTGCGACCTCCGTAGAGCATGATGTTCGGCTATTTTTTCCGATGGGATAGCTTCTGAATATCCCTGTCAATTATAATTAATTTGACTAAATTAGACATGCTCTTCACATTGGTGGGGTAAAAAAGTGATCTTTACTAGGCAAATTTCCGACTTAAGCTCGCAAAAATTTACATAATTAAATTTATGTTACACGACATTCCCACGAGGAGGTGGCAAAAACCCAGTAAGAACAAATGCCATTGACCGCATGAGTCTAGGTGGTGTAGTTTTTTTTATTATAATTCAATTACACGTTTTCTGGGACACCCTGTATACTGATGGCGCATCCCGAAACAACAAGTCCGCCTCAGCCTTCGTCATTCCATCCGAAGGCGTCGTGCACGGAAGACGCCTTTCACATCCAACCTCCTCCACAGCTGCGGAACTCTATGCCATCCTTTTCTTTCTAGAACACATCGCTGATTTTCCACCCCGGGAATGGGCAGTCTTTACAGACTCCAAATATGCACTTCAAGCAATTGAAAATTCCGGCATACGAGGCCCATCCGCACCCCTAGTCACAGACGTGTTAACACATCTCGTCAAGATGCTGCATTAATCCACAGTGGTGTTACCGCTTGAGACAAGTTGACTCTCCCACCTGCTGCCACTGTGGTGCTCTTGAGGATCTGGAGCACATTGTTCTTCATTGCCCTCACTACGAACCTTCCCGCACCGCACTCTCCGAGTCTCTTCGTCAGCTGGACTCTCGCCCTTTCTCCCTATCGCAATTGCGTGGTCCCTGGCCCAATCCAGCCCAGCAACGCTCTGCGCTCAAAGCTCTTCTGACATTTATGGACACCATCGGACTTCGATCGTTATTGTGAAGGGGCTCGTTATTTTGTTCCCCCCATTCCACCCAGCACTGGGGTAGAGTGTCGCCTGTGGCGATGAAACTCCCCACTCTCCAAGGTCGAAAATAAAGTTGTTGTGTGTGTTGTTACGTCTCATTTCTTCGTCTTCTAGTATCTTTACATTTGTATTCTCTGTCAAGATGAGCTGCGATGTCCATTTGATGATCCTCCCATCTAAAATGACCACCTGTCCTTGAGCAACACTGTGTGGTTTCAGTGGGTCCCGAGTCAAAATAGGCCTCGTTACGCTAAATAGGCCCTTATTACGTTGCGAAGTCTGGAAGCCTGACAGAGGCCCTAACTGAGTTTATGCTTCTACGACATATGCTGGACCGAACCTCCTCATTATTTTACCATTATGGAAATCTCGTTTAGCCGACAGGAAGGCAGCAGCCATATTCCCTGTGAGATTGGTAGTGTGCGGTTACCTGTCATTGGTGCGACAGGTTGGTAATTGGTGCGAGCAACAGTAAAGTATACCGCTTATGTGATGTATACAAATATACGGCTAAATAGCGAAAATATCTTCTACAGTCTGGTCTTGGAACTTATCTTTCAGTTGCCCATATTCAAAGTAGTTCCTTTATTTCTATTATATACACACTCGCAGCGTTTCCAATCTACAGGTGCTTATTTTTATTCGATACAGATTTCTTTTTTATAGACAGGCCATGTGCCCCCCGTGGATGCCGTTTTCGCAAGTGGGTTACACGGCCATGCGGACAATCTGTCGAAGATAATATGGTAGTAATATAGATTTCTGTCGAAGATTTAACTAGTAGATCAGTGTTTACCGGAAATTCATTAATTGACATTTTGATTAGAGGCTTTCGGGGAAATGTGACATAGTAGAATTGAAGTCAGTTATAATATAAAGCCGCCCTGTTTATAAAAATAAAAATAAATAAATTATGAAACTGGGACTGGGCTGGCGTTGTGCTTGCACCGGCTCATCCTGACTTCTGACATTGACATTGACAACTTCTCATCCTGACGCGAGGACATAACGTTCCACGTGACTTTCTGACGTCGCCCACTCAAACGTTGCCACGCGCATCAGGCGCACTGCTTTTCTCGATTTCGGGGCAATGGAACTACGCCGGAACCCGGGATTTTGGGATCTCGGGACCCGTACCCAACTTCCAATACGCGATCTTTCGGTTTCAGTTGGTCTGCATTGGAAAATTCGGCGATGGATATATTAAAGTACGCACTTATGGCATTCCTAAAAAGTGGGTGTTGTTAAATAACGGCACTATTTCACTTTTTACCGAAAACCTCAGATTAAAAAGTAACTAATGCATTTTAAGTACTTAGTCATCCAGTAGTTACATATTCTCTTCGGTATAATGTCCGCCTGGCCTATAACCCGCTTTCAAGAACGGCATCTGTGCTGTTCTGATAGCTTCTGTTAAGGCTGCACGGAATAAAAATGCCATGTGTAAAAAAAAGAAGAAAGAAAGAAAGAAAGAAAAACACACCCGGCATAACGGATTTTATGTAGCAAAAGGTTGAGCGGGGGGGGGGGGGGTGAATATGAAGCCTCATTAAATTAAATAAGAGGTTGGCTTGTACGACGGCTGAAGCTATACGCCTCGTTCATATTCACATTCTGTCCATCCAAATATTTCTGCCCGATGTACTTCACTCGTCCCATAAAAAAAGGAATTACGACTGGCGCAGTTCACATCAAGAATCTAAGCTAAGATACCAACAACCCTAGAGCTTTGGAGTAGATGTTAGAAGCAAGTTGTCTTCCTGTTCAGCGAGGGACGTCAACTATACGCGATTTCCTGTCCTGACGTTTCTGCACTAAGAGTGCCTTTAGTAAATTCTTCGTTTTTGACTGCGGCGGATTCTAGGACAAACAAAATGCGTTCTGGTACAGTGATGATGATGATGGTGTTGATGGTGTTGGTGTTGGTTTGTATTTTTATGACGCATTAGCAACTTATGCAAAGACATTGTTGAGTACAGTACTGCGGGTACAAGAACGGTGATCGCAGCGGATCATCTCGTTACGTCACGGCAGCAGATCCTACCGGACGTCTGAGGTAGCACCGCATCGCACATAGCTGATTTTTCAGAGCGTTTTTTGTAAATAAAAAATTGCGCATTGATGAGACACCGTCCAACGAAACCAACAACAACAACAGATAAATTAATGATGATGAACCGAAACCGTTCTGCATGCTGGCTCCTGCTTACTGTTTGATTCGTGAAGTAGGGTCTCAACTATACGCTAAATGTCATTTTACTGCTCTTTTAAAGGAGCAAATCCATTACGCGAACTTTCCACTGTTGCGTCGCTCGCGGCCACAGTTTTTTTCGCGGCGTCAATTTCGCAAGATTATTCTCATTGCTAGCATTATTACCATTCCAGACTAATGCAGTACACGGGCGTAAATTTATCGACTCGGCAGGGGGCGTACCCGAAGCCACGTCGCCTTACTCGACGCGGCTCAGTCGAGAACACAGCCCGGCCCAGGCCTGGCCCGCTGCCGCATACGATCTCGCGCACTCCTCTCAGAACCCGGCCCGAGAGATTTGTAATGTCATCCGTTCAACTAATCGGATCCAGAAGGACGCATACTAGAAAGATACCCCGGTGTCGTAATAAAAGGCTTACACAGCAGAAACGTCCAGAGGATACTTGAGTAACTGGGAGGGGGGGATTTATTGGTGGTAAAAGAAAAAACAAGGAAAGATAAAACGGGAAAGGTCAGCCAGGCAGCACGCCGGCTTGCTTTTCCCTAAAAAAAAAAAGAAAAGAAAAGAAGAAAACTAGGTGGCGTACGATTATGTGCTCCAACCAGCCTGACACTGCAACAACCTCCTGCTACCTCAAGCTAACAGCTCCAGACCGACTCAGGGGGCCTAATCGCTTCATCGTCGTTACGGTCGTTACAAGCTAACAAATGGCGGGAAATTCAAAAAGGTGAGCACGTGACACATTGCGCGTGACGTGTACCACGGCCTTCACGTATCGCGCGAAGAACGCCATGCACGTATTTTATCACGTGCCCACCTTTTTAAATTTCTCGCCGACTTTTTTTAATTTCCCGCCACTCGTTACCTTGTAACGACCGTAACGACGATGAAGCGATTAAGCCCCTAGGTCTGATTATTGTGTGACTGGACCCTGACCCATGCCCGTGGAAGGAGTGAAAACAACCCGTGAGGCTCCAACACGGCCCGCGGGTCAAGCTCGGGTTGTTGGGCCAGCGCAGCTCCTTGCAGTGCTGACTATGTTCCAGACCCTGTTGAACTCCACGTCTTTGCATGCAAATCTTCTTTTACTACTCCAACGCTCACCATCTTCATGATCATCATCGCTACTATTCGTTGCACTAAATCGCGAACTACCTGTGTCTTCCAAGCAACCTTCGTCTCGGTCTAGACTCTCGCACTCCTCCTTACTCAATTCTCATGCCCGAGGCAAATGAGCAGACAAAGGACGACGAAGAAAAACGAACGTCATTTCAACATTCCAGCTTTATTTAGTTTGTATTTCAACAGTCTTCGGTTCGACTAACTAAGAAACTTTACATATATGCGAAATGTAACTAAGAGCTTAATACGAGTAAAAGAAAAAGAACAGAGTGCATTTGCTCGTGGAACTCTCCTGAATGGCACAATATAATCGGTGACAACATGCGAAACGGTCTTCGGACTAGCAGGGAGGACGAATGAATTTTTTTTTTTGGCGGGGGGGGGGGGGGCAATACTAATTAACTCCCGTTCGCGAACAGCTCGGTGTTCCGTCGTCAATGGACAGGTAATAATTATCTGTCAAAATTGCTTTGTATCTGTCGCTACCATGTGGAAATTTGTGCTGGATTTTTCTTTTCATTTTCATTTTTATTATTTCTTTTCATTTTCATCTTTCGTGTTTCGAAATCGAACATGGAAAATTACGACTGCACGGGGTCGAAGCGCCTGCCTCGTCGAATAACTAATTGAATATTCTGGAAGGAAGTGCGTAGAAATTTTATTTCGAACGCATTATAGTTAAGATAAAGATAAGCCCCTGCGTGAAGCTCATAATGAAGCAGCCAACTATGCAGCTGACCGTAGCAGAAATCGATCTGCGGTTCCGCGAAAGTGATAGCGTTCCTGTCGTCTTGTTGTCGTCGTTGAATGTGCTGGTCTTACTGTAGCAGTATAAGGGAGTAGCATCAACACCACCAAGAGACAAAGCCTGATCGCTATAGCCACATGACGTCAGAGTTAAGACTCCGCCAATGACAACCGTTCTTTCAGTTGCCATAGCTATACATGGAAACGAGCCGCCGAGCCGCCATCGACCGCATGGGCAGCCACTGGTTATCCACAGAAAGCCTGTGTTTCAAAATCGTCATCGGTGATTGGCTGACATCTTGGCTAGCTGCGGCTATCGGCTGACTTTATATGTCTAAGTGCGACGTTCTGTATCTATAGGTGGCGTTCGTAGGCTTGTCTAAAACAGAAGGTAAAAACAAGGTAATTAGAGTAGATTTACACGTAAGGGGCATCAGCAGGGTGTCGGAGCGAACCGAAAACCGGAACCGAAAACCGAAAAGAACCGCTATTTTGGTGCGAACCGGAACGGAATCGAAACCGTATACGTTTTTTTCGCTCAGGAGGGAAACCGAAAAATATATTTAACTGTTTTCGGTCCAAGAAAAAACTTCGACGGGTTGGACTACGGATAGGCGAATGAAACAGACGTCGTGTGCTCCGAAGTCATGTCATGGATACTGTACGAGGGTTACGGATGTCGCTATACTATGACCCTTAGTATCCCTTTGTAATGGTTTATCGTTCGCGCACGCACACAGACATTGAGGTACATGTCACTCTCTAGCAATGTGCCGTACTGTTCGTTTTAATTTGACCCCCCAAACTCTCCTCAACTAAACAGCGACCCAAGGGGGCTGTATTACGGCTTCTCTATCGGTAATCTCGCGCAACACGTCCCTAGTTTGAGAGCAGCTAAGTTGAATACATTTACGTATACGCGAGGGCAAGCTCGTGCGAAGTGGCAACTCTTTTGTGGACAGGACACGAAGAAAATAAAACGGAGCCGTCGAGCGCGTTTGTGAGTGAAGGTGTTCCTCGATTTGCGTCGTACTCGTGCGGTGGTGCTTGCTGGCTAGACAGTAGCAACAGACATTCGGATGGGACGTGATCGCTCCAACCCAGCAAGAAAGTACTTTACGTATGACATCACGACAAACAAGTCCGTTTGTAGCATGTGCTTCAAGAAAGGAAAAAGCCTATTTGAACAGAGAGTAACCTACAGGAACCAGGAGCTACCAATTTCACAGCTGTCTATTAATATTAAATACCATGTATGCGGAATAAACGGGTTTACATTTTGTAACATTGATTTTTTTTCTGGGGATCAATATCCCCAGCAGAAGCGGAACCGGTTAAAACCGGTATGAACCGTTATTTTTTTTTTTTTTTGCTCCGGAGCAGAACCGGTACCGGATCGTTTATGACGTAACCGGAACGAAAACCGGAACGAAAAACGTTTCGGTTCGACACCCTGGGCATCAGCCTATTTGTGTGGCGACATGATGCACGTGCCGCAGGATAAAACTGATGATGATGATGATGATGATTCAGGTTTTCCTGGTGCACGAGCGACGAAGGCCAGGATAGGACTGCGGATAATTTCTACCACCTGGGGTTCTTTTGACGTGCGCCGGAAGTCTACGACACAGGTAGCTGGAAGCAGTACACAGATCTTCAAGTGATCTAAAAACAGATCTTCACCACATAACACGCTCATGACCAATCACCACCTCAGAATGGTATATATACCTCTGTCTTCTCATTGTTGAAAGCGGGGTCGCACGCCTATACTTTGTAACAATTTACACGTGCGCAAAGTGCTACAAAGCGGGGGGGTAACGTCGATTTTGGTTCTCCGTTATTTGCTACACTCCAGCGGGACTACATAGCCAGAAAGGGATGAGTGGGTGGAGGGTTGGAAGCGAGGTACAGCATAAACAAATCATGGAGAAAACCCACGAAGTGGCGAGTTTTTTGTGGATTCTTTAGCATAAGAACCTCCGGGTATAGGATATGCTCCAACGTGCCAGTCCTCGAGTGTGCAAGGTATAGGCTTCCCGCATAGTGTTGTATCCGCGGCATATAGTGTTCATGTAATTATAGCATCAGTCGGCACCATTAAAACTGCATCATCACTGTTTCTTTCACTGGACGAGGGGGCGTACGCTCGTCGTCCTCAGCAAAATGGGAAGAGAGATGGACATCATTCTGAATGCTTGATTGGGGGGTATAGGTCATGTCTCGCTTATCCTGAATTCAGATATCCGGAAAACTCATTACCTGTACTACATTACCGGAAACGAACCTGCTACCATAGGCTTTTGACTCGGTTCCCGAATTCGTTAACCGTATCAAGACAGCATGTACGGGGACCAATGTTTCACAGCCTCCGTCATTCTGATTCGCTTATCTGGAAATGTGTCAACGGCCTCTGTGCTTGGCGTGTGCTCTGTTCGCATTGTTCCAGAAATAGGTTACCTCTCACCGCGGCCTTCTGTTCTGTTTCGTTCCCATTTCCTGTGAGGTTGCTTCCTTTTGACGAGTGCAAAGCAGTGTCCTGATTAGGCTGAACAGTGCTGACTGTCATAACTTTGATGGTCTGGAACTAACGAACTTCAATCTCCTCTGCCTCCCACCAGACGCTACATCTCATGTGCAGCTGAAAGTGCAGAATGTGCAGCATGACGCTGAAATTTTTCGGCCGTTCACATCGTACTACCAAAGAGAGCTTGTGCGTGAATACATTTAAATTGCCGAAAAAGGGAAACGGCAAAACGTTGACTTGAGGTGCCGTCTAAGAATCAGTGTTTCTTTTTGGAAAGAGGTTAACAATGCAGCATTAAGAACTGCTGGCGACGATTTGGGCTTTTGTGCTCGTTCCCACCAGGAGTGGAAGATGAAACTGAAGACAACATTATTCTAGGTGAGCTTTAACGAGCTATCAGCACGTTGTACCGAGAGGCATCAGAAAGCAGAGCGGAAAACTTCGTTGCGGAAGACTACACAGCCGACATATCCTTGCTTTATTGGAGGACGACGGCATCTTAGATCAGGTGCAGTATGATGACGTCGAAGACGAAGATCAAAAGGAAAATATTGAAGATCCGGGCTTATACCAAAATCATATGCGCGGGACCATCTTTCTAAGATGATGATGATGATGATTCTGGTTTCTGTGGCGCGCGGACAACTAATCTTTCTAAGATGTTACACTTCTTTGAGGAGAAGGGTGCCGCGACGGTGACCAAACTTCTGTCACACGTGTCATAGTAGCCTAGTAATTTCACTCTCTCACTATAACTCACTTTTTCTAATATCCCTGTATTGGCTGGATTTGGCAACCTGCTTTCCTCGAGCTAAGAGCGAGGGCGCGCAAAATGTGGTCGAGCGCTAGGTATGAACGCTCCGAAACGCATGATGATCGGCTATTTTTTTTTCGATGGGGTAGTTCCTCAATGGGGAGTTTTAGCGAGTCGTTTTCGCTTGAACGGAACGGCCGATTCGAGTGTCGCGCATGCGCATTACGAGTCGGTGAGCCAATCGTGGGGAGCTCTGTATAGTACAAACGACCCACTCGCGCTGGGTCGACACGTTGTATTCGGCGAGCACGACCGATTGACATCATGAAACAAGATGGCGGCTGTTTGCAGTAGCGAGTTGCAGTGGGACTACCAGATGTTTACTGTTGTCGACGATGTCTATCCTCTGTCGTAAGCTGTTAGATGTAACGACGTATTCTGTAGAGCACTTCACACGCGTCAGCGACCAGTTGTGATGATGATGATTGAGGTTTTTTGGCGCATTAACAACTAGCGACCAGCTGAGGTTCCAGAACATGTGCTCCGTGTGAAAAAGTTCGTGTGTGCATGCAAGGCGCATTAAATGTACGCAAAGTGCTCACCCCGGTGTCGTCCTCTGTTTGGTCTAACTATCGACAGAGGCTAGCACGCGGGTAATTAATCATTTTCAAAACGAAACTGCCTCCCACATCCTCCCGATTCATCAACGTGAGATCGAGTCTCAACTGTGCCAGCGTCTGCTTGACAGTACGGGGACAGACGTAGTTCGTCTCAATTACAGTTGAGGACGGCTGTTCCGCTCTACATGGCGCTCGTCAGCCCGGCGCAGGGAAGTGACACGATCTTGGGTCGGCGCTAACCCAATCACCGACCCAAGATCGTGTCACTTCCCCGCGCCCGACTGACGAGCACCAAATAGAGCGAAACAACTGTCCTCGGCTGGGAGTGCACGATGAAATTGGATTGGATTTGATTAAGGTTTTACTGGCGCATGAGCAACTAAGGCTACGATGAAATTATAAACATATGCTCAACGTGCAGCCACAGAGCTTCGGCCATTTTTCCTTTGTATATATACATATAGGTCGAGGGGAGTACAAAAATTGAAACGGCCACGAAGTTTAACAGTGTATAACCACCTCCGCATCTTTTGTCCTGATGAAGAGAATGCAACTGTCGAAACGTCGACCCTTTTCCTTTAATTTTTAACTTCTGCCCATTAAATAAACTTGTGTTCCGAATTTCCCTAAAATCTGTTGTCCGCGACTTTTTTTCTTCCACAACTATATATATATATATATATATATATATATATATAGCTGTATATATATATAGCTGTACTTGGCTGGGAGTGCACGATCAAATTGTAAACATATGTTCAACGTGCAGCTACAGAGCTTCGGCTATTTTTTTACTTTTTATATGTACTTGCTGGCTTGCACTGCGGCCTCCACAGGTGGCGTCGTCACCGTGGAACATTGACGTCTCGCCGAGACGCACTGTTGTGCCGACCCAAGATCGTGTCACTTCCCTACGCCAGGCTAACGAGCTCCAAGTAAAGCGAAACAGCTGTACTTGGCTGGGAGTGCACGATCAAATTGTAAACATATGTTCAACGTGCAGCTACAGAGCTTCGGCTATATATATATATATATATATAGATACTCATTGAACGATGCGACAGCACCAGAGGACACGTGTTTCGCCGTGTTTGCGGCTCGTCGGCCCTGGGTAGCTGCGCATCGTTCGGGATTGGCAAACCAGGGGTCACTCAGCGAGCGATATACACCTGGGAGGGTGACCGAGCACTCCTCAATGCCACGGTGCAAGCCAGTGAATTATAAAGAGGGGGGAAAAGCCATTAAAAAAATAGGTAAATGATGCTAGACGTGTTTGAAATTCAAACTTACAGATTAAGATGGCTTCTATGGCTGCACGTAGAGAAACAGATACTCATTGAACGATGCGACAGCACCAGAGGACACGTGTTTCGCCGTGTTTGCGGCTCGTCGGCCCTTGCGGCCGTCGGCATTGAGGAGTGCTCGGTCACCCTCCCAGGTGTATATCGCTCGCTGAGTGACCCCTGGTTTGCCAATCCCGAACGATGCGCAGCTACCCAGGGCCGACGAGCCGCAAACACGGCGAAACACGTGTCCTCTGGTGCTGTCGCATCGTTCAATGAGTATCTGTTTCTCTACGTGCAGCCATAGAAGCCATCTTAATCTGTAAGTTTGAATTTCAAACACGTCTAGCATCATTTACCTATTTTTTTAATGGCTTTTCCCCCCTCTTTATAATTCACTGGCTTGTACTGTGGCATTGAGGAGTGCTCGGTCACCCTCCCAGGTGTATATCGCTCGCTGAGTGACCCCTGGTTTGCCAATCCCGAACGATGCGCAGCTACCCAGGGCCGACGAGCCGCAAACACGGCGAAACACGTGTCCTCTGGTGCTGTCGCATCGTTCAATGAGTATCTGTTTCTCTACGTGCAGCCATAGAAGCCATCTTAATCTGTAAGTTTGAATTTCAAACACGTCTAGCATCATTTACCTATTTTTTTAATGGCTTTTCCCCCCTCTTTATAATTCACTGGCTTGCACTGTGGCATTGAGGAGTGCTCGGTCACCCTCCCAGGTGTATATCGCTCGCTGAGTGACCCCTGGTTTGCCAATCCCGAACGATGCGCAGCTACCCAGGGCCGACGAGCCGCAAACACGGCGAAACACGTGTCCTCTGGTGCTGTCGCATCGTTCAATGAGTATCTGTTTCTCTACGTGCAGCCATAGAAGCCATCTTTATCTGTAAGTTTGAATTTCAAACACGTCTAGCATCATTTACCTATTTTTTTAATGGCTTTTCCCCCTCTTTATAATTCACTGGCTTGCACTGTGGCATTGAGGAGTGCTCGGTCACCCTCCCAGGTGTATATCGCTCGCTGAGTGACCCCTGGTTTGCCAATCCCGAACGATGCGCAGCTACCCAGGGCCGACGAGCCGCAAACACGGCGAAACACGTGTCCTCTGGTGCTGTCGCATCGTTCAATGAGTATCTGTTTCTCTACGTGCAGCCATAGAAGCCATCTTTATCTGTAAGTTTGAATTTCAAACACGTCTAGCATCATTTACCTATTTTTTTAATGGCTTCCCCCCCCCCCTCTTTATAATTCACTGGCTTGCACTGTGGCATTGAGGAGTGCTCGGTCACCCTCCCAGGTGTATATCGCTCGCTGAGTGACCCCTGGTTTGCCAATCCCGAACGATGCGCAGCTACCCAGGGCCGACGAGCCGCAAACACGGCGAAACACGTGTCCTCTTGTGCTGTCGCATCGTTCAATGAGTATCTGTTTCTCTACGTGCAGCCATAGAAGCCATCTTAATCTGTAAGTTTGAATTTCAAACACGTCTAGCATCATTTACCTATTTTTTTAAATGGCTTTTCCCCCTCTTTATAATTCACTGGCTTGCACTGTGGCATTGAGGAGTGCTCGGTCACCCTCCCAGGTGTATATCGCTCGCTGAGTGACCCCTGGTTTGCCAATCCCGAACGATGCGCAGCTACCCAGGGCCGACGAGCCGCAAACACGGCGAAACACGTGTCCTCTGGTGCTGTCGCATCGGTCAATGAGTATCTGTTTCTCTACGTGCAGCCATAGAAGCCATCTTAATCTGTAAGTTTGATTTTCAAACACGTCTAGCATCATTTACCTATTTTTTTAATGGCTTTCCCCCCTCTTTATAATTCACTGGCTTGCACTGTGGCATTGAGGAGTGCTCGGTCACCCTCCCAGGTGTATATCGCTCGCTGAGTGACCCCTGGTTTGCCAATCCCGAACGATGCGCAGCTACCCAGGGCCGACGAACCGCAAACACGGCGAAACACGTGTCCTCTGGTGCTGTCGCATCGTTCAATGAGTATCTGTTTCTCTACGTGCAGCCATAGAAGCCATCTTAATCTGTAAGTTTGAATTTCAAACACGTCTAGCATCATTTACCTATTTTTTTAATGGCTTTTCCCCCGTCTTTATATATATATATATATATATATATATATACAGGGTGGTCCACCAACCATGATAGAAATTCATAGTAAAAAGCGTAGGCCCCGGAGGACATGCGGTCAAGGGATTTCTTTCTGCCAATAACTTTTGCCACATATCGGTAACATTTTTATTTCATTTCAGTTGACGGAAAGTTAATTTCTTGAATTGAACTCCGAAATTTCCCAAGGCAACCTAACGTTTTCTTTGCGGAAATGGGCTCCCCGTGGTCATTTTACTCAGTATAGCACATAATTCCGCTCGTAATGCAATGGCAATTGCCGAAATAAATTCGCCAAAAATCTGTGGAAATGAGGCCTTGGCTCCGCCTCTTTTTTGACGGCTCATAGTTTGAGCGGAAAGCTGCGAAGAAAGGAGGTTACATTAACACGCCACACGAGGGGTGAAAGGGTTACAAGCCGTCGGGTGACCTCATTTTTGATAAGATAGCTCTGATTCCCGCACTCACCGCGCGTTGTTCCGTGGGTAAGGCTTGTAACCCTTTCCCCCTCGTGTGGCGTGTCAATGTAACCTCCTTTCTTCGCAGCTTTGCGCTCAAGCTACGAGCCGTCAAAAAAGAGGCTGTGCAAAAGGCTGATTTCCATGCATTTTCGGCGAATTTATTTCGGCAATTGCCATTGCATTACACGTGAGATTATGTGCTATACTGAGTAAAATGACCACGGGGAACCCATTTCCGCAAAGAGAACGTTAGGTTGCCTTGGGAAATTTCGGAGTTCAATTCAAGAAATTAAATTTCTGTCAACTGAAATGAAATAAAAATGTTACCAATATGTGGCAAAGTTATTGGCAGAAAAAAAATCCCTTGACCGTATGTGTCTTCGGGGCCCACGTTATTTACTATGAATTTCTATCGTGGTTGGTGGTCCACCCTGTATATGTATATATATATATATATGTGTGCGTGTGTGTGTGTGTGTGTGTCTGTGCATGTGTCTTTGTGATTAAAAAACGCCCTAAATACGAGGGTGGTTAAGTTTCCGGGCCGAGGTACAAAATGCGCGCGAATTTGAAAATGCGATTAAGGACGCGTTGCGCCATCTGTTGGAGGGCCGGAGCACCACCCTCAACCCTCTCCATGCATTTGTCTGTTGGAGAGCGGCATTTCAAACAGCCAGGGTGCACTCTTCAGTTAAAATGGAAAAAATCGAGTACCGCGCTGTGATAAAATTCTTGACAAAAGAGGAACTTTCGCCTAAAGAAATTAAAGCGCGACTGGACAACGTGTACAGGGAAGCCTCTCCGTCGTACACAACGGTAAAAGACTGGGCTAAGCAGTTTCGACTGGGGCGAGAGTCCATTGAAGATGATCCACGCGATGGTCGTCCAGTGGAAGTGGTGACGCAAGAAAATTTGTCTCTTGTCGAGGAGGAAGTGCTGAGCGGCAGGCGTCTGAAGGTGAAGGAAATCTCAGAAAGGCTGGGGCTTTCCAAAACAACCGTTTTTCGCATCATCGGCGAGGGCCTTCACATGAAAAAGGTCAGTGCGAGATGGGTGCCACGACTTCTCTCGTCAGTTCAAAAGCAACAGCGCGTCGTCTGTGCCAAAGAGTTTTTGGAGCTCTGTCAAGAGAACGAAGAAGAAATATTGAAGTCAATTGTCACAGGGGACTATGCACACAGCACATACTATGGTGCTCTACTATGATCCTCTTTCGAAAAAGGAGTCGATAGAATGGCACAAACCAGGAGAAGCGCCCCCAAAGAAAAGCCAAGGTCACACTATCCACAAAGAAGATCATGGCAACAATATTTTGAGATTGTCACGGGATCCTCCTCATCGACTTTCATGAGAGGAACACCACAGTGAATGCGACTTATTATGCTTCACTCCTGCACCGACTGCGAGACGCCATCAAGGAAAAGAGGCGCGGCAGGTTGAGTCGAGGTGTCCGGTTGCTCCAGGACAGTGCCCCTGTCCACACGGCTTCTGTTGCCAAGGCTGCACTGAAGGAGTGCGGCTTCGAAGAAATCCACCACCCACCCTACAGTCCAGACTTGGCACCGAGTGACTACTTCCTGTTCTCAAACTTGAAGAGGGATCTCAGAGGACGGAGATTTCAAAACGATAGTGAGGTGCAAGAGGCAGTTTTCCAGCATTTTTCGGACAAAACTTCGGACTATTTTTTCAAGGGTATAAGAATGCTGGTTGAAAGGTGTCAAAAGTGCATCGAAGTTAAGGGTGACCATGTCGAAAAGTGATACACTTGTCTCGTCTCTATGACTATTAAAAGTTGGTCGGGCCGGAAACTTATGGAACCACCCTCGTATCTACACACAGTGTCCAACGAGATGATGTCATTTAATCAAATCACTGGTTTTTCTCAAGATTTCCACAATAATGTGACAGCCGCCACTGGGCGAAGGGCGCTCGCTGATATTGTTAAGCAGACAGCTCAGACAGGTGTAGCCAATGGAGGAGGGGGTTTTAATAGACAATTTTAAAAAGATGCGGGCGCCACAAAGCAGCATGGGAACTTTGAGGGACACTGCTCCGTCGTCTGCTTCGGTTATGGTTTACCCCGGTTGACGCTGTTGCTGCGCACAATGTTATTGCTCTTATTCTACCTCCGCCTCTGGCCGTCTCGTAATACTCGAAGCCGCTAGAAGTTCTCATGATCCTTTGCGTGCCACTGCTTTTAGATTGAATAGGTCTAAAAGTTGGCAATAAAAGGTCTAAAAGTGTCGCTTATCCCAAAAAAACGCTTATCCCATCCTACAGTTGGCGATACAAGGTCTAAAAGTGTCGCTCTTTTTTTAAATGTTCAGCCAACCTGTGCTGCACCGTTTCAAGTTCCTGTAAGACCTCAGGTTAAAATCCTGGGAGTTGTTTTTGACAGTGCAGGGGTCTCAGCTGTCAACTGGCCTCGAGTATTCAGCCGCTGTAGTGCTGTGCTGCGAGAACTTAAGTTTGTTAAACTGCCGATCACTTTTCGGGCACGGCTGTTAGCAGCTTGGTATTATAGTCGCTTGTGGTTTTTAGCGGCTGTTTCATCCCCTCCGGCGGTATCAAGCAGCTATCACACGACACGCGTTCCGTTTTCTGTGGGGCGGATCCGTTGAATGGGTCTGTAGGTCTCAACTCCACGGTAGCCGTGATCTGGGTGGCTTGGGAGTACCGGCTGTGCCAGAAAAGTGCTTGGCGCTTTAATCGCGTATTCTCTTTGAGGCGCTCCGTGCGTCAGAGCACTCGGCCTGCGCATTAGTGCAGTATTTCCTAGGATACGCCACCAGGTGGTTCCTCGAAAGTCCCGAGCTTCGCCCCAGGGCGGAACTACTCCCTGCTTATTTTTATGCTTGTGTTGCTGTCGTGCGGCGCTTGCGTGTCGAACGCCCAGATGAAGACATTTCCTTGTGGAGCGTCCGTGATTTCTACGCCGCCTACAGGGAAATGCGACCGGGTCCCGCAAGGCCAGCAGTGCCAACGAAATTCGCCTGGCAGCGTATCACTGCTGGCTGGCCTGATGCACGGCGCGCTAGTCTCCAGTGGAAGCTGGCCCATGGTGTCCTCCCACTGCGTGAACGTCCGCACCGTTTTCGGATATGTCGCACGGACGATTGTCCATCTTGTGGCATGTCTGAGACAGCAGAACACTGTTTTTTTGCGATGCCATATTCCACTTTTACTGTGGAGTAGGGCGGCGCAAATATTTGGGCTCCCAGCAGTTGATTGGGCCACCGTAAGGTACCTGGAGCCGTTGCCGGTCGCACGCGCAGAGCGGAAGCAACTAGCATTGCTGATTTCGAAATTTGGATTCGCCGGTGCCGGCTGTCCTTTGGTGGCCCAGATGTTGGGGGCATGGCTATTTTTCAGGCAGTGAGAGCCGGGCTGCGTGCACGTATCATCCGTGAGCAGTCATTATTTGGGTCTGTGGAGTGCTGTCGCCTCTGGCTTACAGCGACTCGGCTCTTTGATCATGATCAAGGTGAGTGGCATATCAAGGTCTAGTAAGCCCGCTAGGACTGTACTGCTCCCCGGAGCGACTCTTCCGGAGTTAAAGGATTGTTAGCAGGGTGTGGCACGTACAAAAAGCCATCTCCCATTGGAGCGTTGTTATCTGGTATGTAAGGTAGAGTTTGTGTAAAAGAGGCTACCTCCATAGGTAGTTATCTTGCTTGATGACAATACACACACACACACGCTTACACGCAATACAATACAATACAATACAATACAATATACACGCTTTTGTAAAAAAAGGATGCAAGCCGAGGCCAGAATGAATTGGGCGCGCTCTCGCGCGATGGTCAGAGCGATGGGGATGATTGCGATCCGTGATCTTCCTCATGTTGAATTCCAATGGCAGAATCGGAGCAAGTGGCAGACTCCGCAACGACCTACTCTATACTAGAGACCTGGACAACTGGCGATCGCCTATGGGAGAGCCGGGTCATGGGATAGTTACGGTAGTGGCCACTGCGAGCGCCACATAGCATTATTGGGGAGAGGGAATGACACTATCACTCTTGCCACCGTCTTTCGTGCTACGCAGGCTGTTGCTAAGCACGCGCTATTCTCTCTCTTATTGCTTCGTCGTCGTCAACACAGCCCACCATGCATTGCGGCGGTTTCGGCAAGTCACTTGGTAACGGATAATGCGAGCTAGCGCCAAATCCCATAGCGAAGCTGCGGTTGTCAGAACTACTACCCCGGTGCTGGGAGCTTTGCGGATGGCCAGGTCTCTAGTATAGTAGTAGGTCGTGGACTCGGCAATGGAGCGGCTTGATCAGGCTTAGAGCAAGTGATCCGAATCTGCGACTGGAACACTTGCGCCCAACTTGGAGTTTAGCCCTGGCCAATCTCCCTTGGTGGATGACGGCCAGAGACGGAGGAAGAAGAAGAAGAAGATGGTACTCATGTTCCATTGTAACTCCATGTTTTGCAACATCAGAGCCCTTCTAATCTCCTAACGTTGCCATTGTTATGTCTGGCTTATCGCTTCCTTCATGAAACAGAATCGCCATCGTACGACGCGAAAGACTAGTCACGGCGAAGACGCGTTGCGAGGCGGCCATGTTGCCGAAGCAGAGACAGCGAATAGGAAGCACAAGCGACAAGTGACACGTCACATAGAGTTCCGATTGAATCTGCCTATTTTGGCGGAGCAGTCTGGGTTGCTCCCTGGAGCGACCTTGGCTGGAATGGTGCTCCGAAGCTCCCATTGGAAGACTCCAGAACTGTTCCCAATCTGTCAATCGAACAGAATTGCTCTCGGCGGAGTAAACAAAACTTGCTCCGGAGGCGCTCCGAATCTGCCATTAGAATTCAACGTCACAATATTTACGTTTCCGGAACTGTTGGCTCCGTCCAGATATTCTCCCTCCTGTGCAAGTTGAAGACAAACCGCACCTCAATCACACCTTTTGTCCTTATCAACATGTCTGTCATCAGCCGCCAGCCACAGATAACGACGGGTTGAGGCCCTGCATTGGAATGAAATTTCAGCGAGCATGCTTCGGATAGCGTCGAAATTTCGGATCTCAAATTGTTGTACAAATCCTGCGAAAAACTCCGTGATTGCAAACTGGAACAGTGTGTCATGGCAATAGGCTTCCGAATTCATGAAGAAAAAATGCTACATAAGCAACTGTGGCATTTTTATTCATGAGTTCAATTGATGATGCAATTTGAGAGTTCAATTAATAAAATTACTTTGGTTAATGTGCGGCACGAATGCAAACTGGAGAACGCAAAAGCCTTTATAAGTGCATCCAAAGTAGTTTCAGATATGGTGAAACGTATGCAGTGAAGCGAGCAAGGGGAACTTATTAGATGAACACATCGCGTGGTTCGTATCGTCATCATTCCATCCATACCCGTGAGAAACTATCACTTTTACACTGTCCAGATGTTTTGCAGTCTGAGCACAAGCACGAGCACCACCAGGCGGCGCGCAGTTCAAATGCTACATATTATGTAACTCTTTTTAAGGGGACGCGGCGCATATGCGCGCACGTATCGCAAAATCTACATGGTTTCAAACCTCAGCGCTTTTTCTGTTTTTGTTTCTTTTTTTTTCTTCTTTTTCTTTAGTCCTTGAACTGAGCTTGCGTTTTTCTGCTGTACAGCGACCATCTACCAATCCAGTAGGGGACAGACGCCAGGAACCCATCTCGCCTTATCTCGACAGACGCGAGACTTGGAAGAAGTCGTAGTCGAAACATCGTTTCGACTTGACGCTAAGCGAGACAAAAACCAGATAGAAGAGTCTGATAGACACTCGGGGAGGGAAAAACGAAAGAGGTGGTAGTGCATGTTTCCGTTGGGAAGAAAATGAAGAGAAAGGCATCTTGGAGGCAAAAGGAAGGAAGTGTTGTACTACATCGTTCGGAAACGTCTAGACTTCTTCGGGCGAAAACAAAACTAGTGGCAGACATGGAAGAATGGGCATTGTTGTGTACGGTCACCGAGCTTTCGCTGTCTTCGAGCGAGAGTTAAAGGGGTTGTGGAAGGATTCTATCATCTTTGGAGGCGTCATGTTGATGGTACGTGGTTTGTCCCCTGAATGCACCACGCAGACTCATATATACCAATGCGAGACAGGTACTTTGGATCTCTTTCTCAATACACACACATGTAACGTGTATTATCGTAGAAAATGACGCAGTCGCCTTTTCGTGGAAAGGTGCGAGGCGTTCCTGTTCCCATGGTAACTGTCTGTCCTTCGCAGGAAAGCTTCCCGTTCGGCGTCGCACTGTCTGTATCGATTTTTGGAATTAAAAAAAAAAAAAAACGGACATTACAAACGCAGCATACTCCGGAGACAAGTACGGACGCGTTAAGTAGCAGATTCACAGCGCCGGCAGCGCGCCCCTTTTACTAAACGTTGCGCTCTCAATGAATTCTCACGCTCCAGCATGCAGGTCGGAGCGCGTAAGTTCTGCTCTGCTCCGTGACGTACAGAGGAAGGGAGAGGCCGGAAAACCAATCAGCGATCTGGGAACCTCCGCCTGGGTGCGTATCGCGCTCGTGGCGCCGAAAGATCGTTTAGCAGACGCACCGAAGTACGAGGGAGGGAGTTACACCGAGAGTGTTGGTTAGAGCCGCTATTTAACACGCCCTATGACCTTGTGTATCGAAGGCTATGGCACGATATCCCAGCGTTCAAAATCCCCAGATATCAAAATCCACAATATTAAAACCCCAAACTGCGCTACCAAAACTTATATCTGCGAGGTCTCACCGTGTTTCTCAATAGGATACTAGAATCGTATACGAAGACGGGAGTCAAGTCCTGTAGATCACATAAACAAAATACAGAAACCGACACTGAAGATCTTCAGTGTCGGTTTCTGTATTTTGTCAATAGGATACTACTGAGTAACGCGCCAGCTTCGCGTGTTATCGATGTCCTTCGTAGTGGTGACAAGATAAATATGATAGAATAAATATCAAGGATATATGATAAATATATCGTGTCATTATATCATATAAACCATGATGATGATGAGGATGATGATGATTCAAATTTTCTTGGCGCATAAGTAACGAAGGTCATAATGCTCCAAGACAACGATAAGGAAAGAGATGATGATGATGATGATTCGGAGTTTAATGGCGCAAGGGCAGCTTAGGCCAGGTAAGGAAAGTACTAGTTAAAAGTTATAAATCATGAATGAATAAAATATCATCTCGTATTATAAATCAACCTCTTTCAAGAGGCCCAGTCATCAGTGAACATTACGCACTTAAGATTACGCGTTTAGTGTTTCCATCATACAGTCATATATTTCGCTTGTAGCTTCGTGCTGCATAAACAAGACCTTCATGCATACTGTAAAACCCCGAGACTAGGGAAACCGAAGGGACAGACTTCGTGTTGTGCCTGTACTTTCGTGTTCCCTATATAGTCTCGGCGTTTTACATTATGCATCAATTTCACCAGCTCGCTTGCTGCTTAGCCGTCTTTTCATTGTCAAAAACCTCATGACAGCCCGAAGTGCGAGCTTTGAAAATTCCATGCTTGTAGTTTACATGGTTCCGTTGATAGTCCCGAGCAAGATTACGTGCTTCCCATTACAAACCCACATGGTTATTGTAACAAACGTTACACATTTCGATCGCATTGTAAAAATACAAGACTAGGTTTGGCCCATCCCAGACTTTGCAGACTGATAGAATGAAACTTCAGATATATGGCTAATTTTTCTTTTTTTGTAAGCGCTATGGTCATGTAGAAAGAAAATTAAAAATAAAGCAAAATCTCGCCCCATGCATTTTCAATGCCCTATCCCACGCAAACACCGCCATTTTTTCTTGTGTCTGCTTCACATTCATATCACTTCACACAGGTAGCGCTGCCTACAGCGATGTGACATGCCGATTGTGACGTTATGCACCAATCTTCTTGTTCCAGTCTTGTTCTGTATCCTGATTCCATCTGTATCCTGATTCCATCATTCCGGCTGTGTAGCAGGATATTCCACACGGTTAGCAGTGTACGTGAAGACGCAACGTTGAGCGTTCGCGCTCACGTGACAGCAGAAAGCTATGACGCTTTTCGCATCTTCCGCTTCTGGGGGAATGTCGCTAGTGCGAACACACTCTTTGGGGACGTATATGTATACGTTGGGGATATGTTGAGAGCGCGTGTATATGTATAAATTCAAAACTGACTTTGGATTCGGCCACTGGGTGGCAAAATAGCCACCCAACTAGAAAAATCTGACCACTATTCACCATCTTCATCTTCACGGCTCGGAACCTACACCTCTACATCTACAGAGACCCACTGGGCAGTAGAGGTACACACGCAAACGCGACGGTGGGTCCCCAAATATAACCACTTTCCAAGCAAACTGCTTCGCACAAGCTCTCGACTGAGTAAGCAACGTGAAAGCTAGAGCCAACTTATGGTAACGCGACTAAACTTTTACTGCTGACTTGCCTTGCATATTAAAAAAGCCCGGGTTTTCAAGAATGCCATACAATCGTGTGACGTTTTGTTAACCATTTCCTCCTCCTTCTTCTTCTTTTTCAACCCCGTGAGCACACTGTGGACGCGTTTTCTTCTTCAACCAGAGCAGCCAGCGAGTTCGGTAATGACTTCAGAGCCTTCGTCATCACGTGACTCCAGAGAAGCCACCTTTGACCGGAATTTTCGAAAGGCTAGATTTATTCCGCGGTCCAAATGGCAGACTGATGATGATGATGACGATGATGATGATTAGCGTTTTCGTGGCGCAGCAGCGACAAAGGCTCCAAGTGGCAGACTGGCCGGACGGGCGAGACGATGTGGACATGGTGGGATTCTCAAGCTTCCTTCTCCTGGAAATCGTACCCGGAGGTACGCTTATTGTGTCTGTGTTGGAGGAATCTTTAGACGACGATACGCATGAAACGGAAAGGTAAGCAGACCGGTGTAGCGATTCTGTTAAAGTCTTACTTAAATATTACGATTTTGCAGACAACGCATACCGAAAGTTTTGCGAATATGACGAAGAAAGCATTCGGGATATGTCATCGGAGACCTTTAAATCGCACTTCCCGCTGCTGCCGAACACTATTGGAGATTTGTCCACGATCCTGGGACCCCTATTGGGGGAAGGCGAGGTTGGTTGTGGCCGTCCGCAGGTTCCTATCTCAATACCCACACATGTAACATGTATTATCGTAGAAAATGACGCAGTCGCCTTTTCGTGGAAAGGTGCAAGGCGTCCCTGTATACCCATGGTAACTGGCTGTCCTTCGCCGAAAAGCTTCCCGTTCGGCGTCGCGCTGCCTGTATCGATCTTTGGTAAGCGCTTTTTTAAAAAAAAAAGACATTACAAACGCAGCATAGTCCGGAGACAAGTATATGGACGCGTTAAGTAGCAGATCCACAGCGCCGGCAGCGCGCCCCTTTTTACTAAACGACGTCACATGTTTTCCGGAGCGTTGCGCTCTCTATGAATTCTCACCAGAGTTGCGTAATTAAAATTCTGGAATTGGAATGATTCCGGAGTGATGCCCTGTTTTTAGCGCACTGGAACGGAATGGGAATGGAGTTAAGTCACCAGCTGTCGGGAATGGATTGGATTGGATTGGATTGGAAAAAGAAAGAAAAATATGGAGAGGTTACACCCGACCCAGTCAGAGCTGGCTGCTCCAAAACGCGTTTGTGGGTGAAAAAAAAAATAAAGGAATAGGTTAGCTACGAAAAATAGAAGAACAAACAAACAAACAACCATAAACAGGAAACAAGAAAGGGGTAGAGTGGGTGTAGCGGGATAAAGCATAAAGCAACGGGGGAAAGGAAAGGGGGACGTTCGACGCCGAGAAACACTCACTGCACAATGTCAGATATAGTGCGAACACAATGTCACCGAAGTTTCCACAGAGTGCCAAGCAAGTCCGAGGCGGTAAGGAAGTCCACAAGAGCGCGCAATGCCGGCACCTGGTGTTGGGCAGGCCAGCAGCCTAGAACCTTCCCAACGGAGAAAGGGCGATTGTCGAGGCGGGCTAGTGCCGCCTCAAGGGCAAGACGAGGCTGTCTATCGAGGGCAGGCTTCTATAACATGCTCTGTGTCCTCCAATACCCCGCACTCGGAACAATTCGGTGTGGAAACCTTCCCAAGTTTAAAGAGGAGGCGGCCGGTATATGGCACATTGAGACGTAGCCGGTGAATGATGGAGGTAACGGCCCAGGAGAGCGCTGGGGGCATTAAAAACTACAGGTCTGGATCCACTTTGTGCAGCAGTGAGTTAACTGGGACGCATCGACGCCAGTGTTCCCCGCTCAGACGTTTCACTACCGCGTTTATCGTGCTCTTTGCATGCCCTCTTGTGAAGTCGACGGGGTGCGTGCGAACGCCACGCACTAGATGGGCACGTCTGGCAGCTGCATCCGCAGCCTCATTTCCGAGGACACCGCAATGGCCAGGGACTCACTGCAACTGAATGTCATGTCCCCGTGATACGGCAGAAGTGTACACTTCAAGGACGTTCATGCACCATTGATGACAGACATCCCGATCCTGTAGAGTAGAGAAGGACTTGTAAGGCAGCTTTGGAGTCGGTGTAGATGGACCACTGAGCTGGGGATGGAGAGGTTGCAATGAAGACACGCGCCATACAAATCGCGTGCAGTTCCGCCGCCGACGTGCGGTGTGAGAGTCTTGCACATCCTTCAGCTGACAACTGCGGGATCACATAGGCGCAAGCAGAGCCGGAACGCGTCGTTGATGCGGCGGTGAAAACCTGAATCATCCCTCTATCGCTGTCAAGCACGGCCAAGGTGAGCTGCCGTAGAACAACCGTCGACGCAGCTTTCTTCGAGGACACTCGGGGTACCTCGACACGGACAGGGGGAGTGGGCAGGGCCCATAGTGGGTCAGTGTGCTTCGGCAGAGATTTGTGCTTGGGGATGATGCTTCGGTGGGCAAGAACGGCTTGGCTGTACCCAGACGCTGGACGATCCGTGTTATGTTGAGCATTCACACGGTGCGGAACGTCGGGAGTGGCGTACTGCGCGTTTAGCAGACGACACTTAGCAGACGACACCTTCAGCGTGTTTTCCTGTCGTCTGCTACGGAATATATTGCGGCTGTGTAGCAGGATATTCCCCACTGTTAGCAGTGTACGTGAAGACACGACGTTCAGCGCTCGCGTTCACGTGACAGCAGAAAGCTATGACGCTTTTCGCATCTTCCGGTTCTGGGGGAATGTCGCTCGTGTGAATACACGGTTTGGGGATGTATATGTATACGTTTGGGATATGTTGAGAGCGTGTGTATATGTATACATTCAAAACTGACTTTGGATTCGGCTACTGGGTGGCAAAATGGCCACCCAACTAGAAAAATCTAAACATGTGTATTGTCATCAAGCAAGATAACTACCTATGGAGGTAGCCTCTTTTACACAAACTCTATCTTACATACCAGATAACAACGCTCCAGAGGGAGATTGCTTTTTGTACGTGCCATACCCTGCGAACAATCCTGAAACTCCGGAAGAGTCGCTACGGGGGAGCAGTACAGTCCTAGTGGGCTTACTAGAACTTGATATGCCACTCACCTTGATCATGATCAAAGAGCCGAGTCGCTGTAAGCCAGCGGCGACAGCACTCCACAGACCCAAATAATGACTGCTCACGGATGATATGTGCACGCAGCCCGGCTCTCACTGCCTGAAAAATAGCCACGCTCCCAACATCTGGACCACCAAAGGACAGCCGGCACCGGCGAATCCAAATTTGGAAGTTAATTTCCGAAATCAGCAATGCTAGTTGCTTCCGCTCTGCGCGTGCGACCGGCAACGGCTCCAGGTACCTTATGGTGGCCCAATCAACTGCTGGGAGCCCAAATATTTGCGCCGCCCTACTCCACAGTAAAAGTGGAATATGGCATCGCAAAAAACAATGTTCTGCTGTCTCAGTCATGCCACAAGACGGACAACCGTCCGTGCGACATATCCGAAAACGGTGCAAACGTTCACGCAGTAGGAGGACACCATGGGCCAGCTTCCACTGGAGACTAGCGCGACGTGCATCAAGCCACTATCCACCATCTTCGTCTTCAACGCTCGGACCCAATATCTCTACAGAGACCCACTGGCCAGTAGAGGTTACACAAGCAAACGCGACGGTGGGTCCCCAAATATAACCACATTCCGAGCAAACTGCTTCGCGCAAGCTCTCGACTGAGTAAGCAACGTGAAAACTAAAGCCAACTTATGGTAACGCGACTAAACTTTTACTGCTGACCTGCCTGGCATAATAAACAAAACCTGCTTTTCAAGAATGCCATACAATCGTGTGACGCTTTGTTAACCATTTCCTCCTCCTTCTTCTTCTTCTTCAACACCGTGAGCAAACTGTAGACGCGTTTTCTTCTTCAACCAGAGTAGCCAGCGACTTCGGTAATGACATTGGAGCCTTTGTTATCACGTGACTCCAGAGTAGCCACCTTTGACCGGAATTTTCGAAAGGCTATATTTACTCTGCGTTCCAAATGGCAGACTGATGATGATGATGATGATTAGAGTTTTCATGGCGCAGCAGCGACAAAGGCTCCAAATGGTAAACTGGCCTAACGGGCGAGACGATGTGGACACGGTGGCATTCTCAAGCTTCCTTCTACTGGAAATCGTACTCGGATCGTACTCGCTCACTGTGTCTGTGTTGGAGGAATCTTTAGACGATATTTATCTTTACACACGAAACGGAAGGGTAAGCAGATCGGTGTAGCTGTTCTGTTACAGTCTTACTTAACTATTTGCGATTTTGCAGAGAACGCATACAAAATTTGCGAATATGATGAAGAAAGCATTCGGGATATGTCATCGGATACCTTTAAATCGTACATCCCGTTGCTGCCGAACATTATTGGAGGCTTGTCCACGATCCTGGGACACCTATTGGGGGAAGGCAAGGTTGGTTGTGGCCGTGCGCAGGTTCCTTTCTCAATACCCACACATGTAACATGTATTATCGTAGAAAATGACGCAGTCGCCTTCTCGTGGAAAGGTGCGAGGCGCCCCTGTTCCCATGGTAACTGCAAGTCCTTCGCAGGAAAGCTTCCCGTTCGGTGTCGCGCTGTCTGTATCGCTCTTTGGTAAGCGCTTCTTTAGAAAATATTACAAACGCAGCATGGTCCGGAGACAAGTATGGACGCGTTAAGTAGCAGATCCACAGCGCCGGCAGCGCGCCCCTTTCTCCTAAACGATATCACTCGTTTTCCGGAGCGTTGCGCTCTCAATGAATATCACGCTTCACACTAGTGCATTCTGCTGCGTGCGGATGCGTGCGGGAGCTGGTTACCGTGGCAACAGGCACGTGCGCGACCTCCCTCAGCAGAACGCAAGGAGTTTACCCGAGCTCCACCTTTTCCGACGCACGCAGCAGCCCGCAAGCGGAGAACGAATCGCGAGGCCGCCTTCCGAGCGTGCGCAGTAGGTTTCTGGCTGCGAGGCTATTTACAACATGGCGGCCATCGAAGTGGAAATCCCGCTCGGCGCTCGTTGGCTTACGGTTTGGTTACGCACGCATCCGCACGCAGCAGAACGCACTAGTGTGGACCATGCGCTTCAGCATGCAGGTCGGAGCATGCTGGAGCGCGTAAGTGCTGCTCTGCTCCGTGACGTAGAGAGGAAGGCGGGAGGCCGGAAAACCAATGAGCGAGCTGGGAAACTTCGCGTGGGTGCGTATCGCGCTCATGGCTCCGAAAGATCGTTTAGGAGACGCACAGGAGTACGAGGTACAGAGTTACACCGACCGTGTTGGTTAGAGCGGCTACTTAAACGCCCTATATGACATTTTGTGTATCGAAGACTATGCCGCGATATCCCAGCGTTGACAATCCCAAATATCAAAATCCGCAATACCAAAACCCCAAATTGGGTTATCAAAACTTATATCTGCGAGGTCACACGGTGTTTCCCAATAGGATACTACTGAGTAACGCGCCAGCTTCGCGTGTTATCGATGTCCTTCGAAGTCGTGACAAAATAAATATGATAAAATAAATGTGAAGGATATATGATGATGATGATGATGATGATTGCAGTTTTTATGGCGCATGAGCAACTAGACTATAATGCGCCAAAACAGTGATGTGTGTGGAAAGATAAAAGTAACTGTTCAATTAAAACCAAATTATCTGAGAATTTGAAATGTAAACCACAGTAAAAGGGAAAGTCATTCACTTATAGGACATTTAGATTGCCAATATCTCTAAAAAAGTTAAAAATTCTCATGTAGGGTAAAAGCGGTTCATCCCCAAGCAATAGAGCAGGGTGAAAAGGCAGGTGATATTGGTAAAATTCTTTAAAATGGCGACGACGGTGATTTTCGTGTAATGGACATGTGATTAGGATGTGCACCACAGAGAGTTGCTCACCACAGCAAGTGCATTGGGGAGGCTCCTCTCCACGGAGTAAAAAACCATGCGTGATGAAAGTATGACCGAGCCTTAATCGAGCTAAAATTACTTCATGGAAGCGGTTTCCTAAATTGTTTGGTTGGTTCCCTATGGTATCCTTCGTTAGGCGGACTTTGTTGAGGTGCTGTTGGTTCCAGTGTTGCTACCATTTACTATTTATCGTTCTTCTTAGGACCGCCACGAGGTCCTGAGAAGGAACATCGAATGGAGTCATGTTCAAAGAAATTGCAGCTGTAGCAGCTGCATCAGCACGTTCGTTGCCGGGTATGCCCACATGACGGGTACCCAGCAAAAGTTTAAATGGAGATGTTTGCTGATTATTCTGATGGCAAGGCATTGCGCTCTCTGTACAAGAAGGTTCTTTGACATCTGTATGCTACATATGGCTTATAGGCAACTAAGTGAGTCAGTGTAAATGACCGAAGAGTTGATGTGATGTTCTAAGATGTAATTGAGTGCTAAGATTACACCATAAACTTCAGCATTAAAGATTGATAACATATTCTGTAGTCGGTGAGACCTTGTAGAAGCCTCCGTTATCATCGTACATGAAACTCCTGTACTGGTCTTCTACCCGTCTGTATAAAAGGCTACATGCTCTCCGAAACTTTGCTTTAGTGCCAGAAATTCCTGCTGTATCACAACAGGCGGAGTATCTTGTTTCTTATATTTAGTTAATGAAGAGTTATGCTTTGGAAGTGGCTGCCACGGAGGAACTCTCCCGCTAGCTTTTACAACCTGACAACTATATTCAGAAAAACCATATGACTCAACCTCGTCTTGAATACGCATGCAAAGCGGTGAGACAACAGCGGGCTTATGAAGGAAAAGCCGTTCAAAACGAGTACCGTTGATACTCGGCAGAGCTGGGTGACATGGGTATCCCCTGACTTTTAATGCATAAGAAGATGCTAAGTAGAATCTCCGTCGACTCAATGACCACTCGTTACATTCCACGTAGAGACTTTCGACTGCCGAGGTGCGGAATGCTCCCAGTACCAGTCTCATACCCTGGTGGTGAATGGGGTCTAGACATCTCAGGGCAGATTGACGTGATGATCCATAAACCACCGAGCCATAGTCAAGTTTGGAGCGAATAATTGATATGTAGATTCGGTGTAGAGTTGTTCTGTCTGCTCCCCACGACCTGTGCGACAGCACTTTTGAGGATTAAATGATTTCATGCAGTTTGTCCTGAGGTATTTCATATGAGACGAGAAGGTGAGCTTTTTATCAAAAATAACACCTAAAAATTTGCACTCTGACTTGACTGATAAATCATATCCATTCATTTTCAACGTGGGTTCGGGTGTTATCCCCCTTACTCTGGAAAATGGAACACATACTGTTTTGTCTGGTGAGAACTTAAAACCATTTTCATTGGCCCATTTGCTTAACTTGCTTATGGTTAGCTGCAGCTGTCTTTCGCACCGACCAAGGTCAACGGAACTGCAAGATATCTGAATATCGTCCACGTACAAGGAATAGCTGACAGAAGGGGGGGGGGGGGTGACCTTTGCAATGGAATTCATTTTAACGATAAAGAGTGTGACACTCAGCACAGAGCCTTGTGGGACACCGTTCTCCTGTATAAATGGGCGTGAAGAGGCCGTGCCGAGTTGAACTCTGAATGTTCTCCCTTCCAGAAAGTCAGCGATACAGCATAGCATGCGACCACGGATTCCAAAAGAGCACAGATCTCGCAAGATACCATAGCGCCATGCTGTATCATAAGCTTTTTCTAAGTCGAAAAAGACAGAGAGGCAGTGTTGCCTTCTGACAAACGATTCCCTAATAACTGTTTCCAGCAGCACGAGATGATCAGTAGTTGAGCACGCAGCCCGGAACCCACACTGGTAACGGTCTAGACATTCGTTTTCCTCAAGGTAAAAAACGAGAAGATTGTTTATCATACGCTCAAAAGTTTTTCCAAGACAACTTCTGAGTGCTATGGGTCTGTAGCTTGATGGATTTGATGGATCTTTCCCTGGTTTTAAGAAGGGGATAATGGTTGCAACCTTCCAACGGGAAGGAAGGTGACCCTCTTTCCAAACGACGTTGAAGGATTGAAGAAGGCCCTCTAGTGATTCCCTTGACAGTCGACAGAGCATCGAATATGTGATGCGGTCTGGTCCAGGAGCTGTGACTTTTGATGATGATAATGCTTTTAACAGTTCAGTCATCGTAAACGGCATATTATATGCATACTTGTCACCTGTTCCCTTTGGAATATTCTGTTTTTCAGCTTGTTTTTTGATTTTTAAGAACTCATTGCTATAGTGTGACGAGCTTGAGATACTTTGGAAGTGTTCACCGAGCGCGTCTGCCTGTTGCTCTATACCCTGACAGGGTGTACCACTTATTTGCAGTAATGGAACAGAGAAGCTTGCGTAATCACCCTTGATCTTATTGAGTCTGTCCCATACAACTTTGGAAGGTGTGTTATTGTTTAGGGATGATATAAAATTCCTCCACGATTCTCGCTTAGCTTCCCGTCGGGTCCAACGTGCTTTAGCAAGTGTTTTCTTAAATGTAAGTAAATTTGCTGCAGTCGGGTACCTTCTGAAGATTCCCCAAGCACGATTTTGTTCCTTGCGAGTCTTTTCACAATCACATATCTATTGCAGAAAAGGCCTGTGTAGCTGCATTTACATAAGTTGGAGTGCCTGTATTTAGGAGGCAAAGAGAGGTATTAAATAAGACGTCTTCTATCATCTTTCCTCGTCTGTCAGCTCTTGCACTGCCCCACAAAGGGTTGTGCGCATTGAGGTCACCTAGGATTAGAAACGGTGACGGCAGTTGGTTGCATAAATCTTCCAGTTCCCTCTTTTTCACTCTGATATTTGGAGGTAGGTACAAGGAGCAGACAGTGATGATCCTTTGGAAGGAAATCTGGACCCCCACAGCCTGCAGATCTGTTACAAGTGGAAAGCTTTTGGTAGGAAGGGATTTTGGTGTTAGTATAGCCACACCACCTGATGAACGAGTGGCATCTGTACGATCTTTCCTGAAGATATTGCAATGACGGATTGGGTTTTCATGTTTTGTATTTAAGTATGTCACTTGCAAACAAAAACAGAGTGTGTCGTACCTGTCAAGAAGATTGTTAACATCATCTATGTTGGAAGTGAATCCCCGGCAATTCCACTGGAGAACTGACTGACCCATAGCATATGTGTTACAAAGCAAATATACCAGGAAGTAGCAGCCCAGTAAGTGTCCTAATGTGTGATGATGTCTGATCATGTCTTTTTGGGTGCAGTTATTTTCTGCCTTGGAGCTTTCTTTCTGGCTTCTGCCAGCTCTTTGTCTGAAATATCAGGAAGTGAGCCGCTGGCAGACAAGCCAGCTTTATGCTTTCTTTGTGGTTGTGAGCTCAAACTGGCAAAGGACAGTTCAGAGCTCGAGTCCTCATCATTCCACTCCATGGAACCTTCCATGTGGGAATGTGAGGTGGTAGGCAGTACTGTAGGTGTGCTGCTCTGTGTGGGAGGAAAAATAGTGTCGGTTTGCTTTTCTTGTGAATTTAGTACTGATTCTATCTCAGTTTGAGTTGCACATGTTGCCATTTTGGGCTTTTCTTTTATTACGGAAGCGAACGATTTTTCAAAGATAAACGGAGATGCTTTCTTACTTGCCTCAGGGTAGGTTAAGTTTTGTGTCACCTTGATGTGTAGTATTTCTTTTTCAAGCTTCCATTTCGGACATGATCGGGAGTATGCTGGGTGGTCCCCTGAGCAGTTAACCAAACTACAAGAACCCTTGCAATCCTTTGATCCTTTGTTTCATGCTGGGGTTGGCCACAGCGTGCACAGCAAGGTGAACCTCGACAGGCATCAGCCGCATGCCTGAATCTATTACACCTGAAGCAGCGCAAAGGATTTGGAATATACGGCCTAACTTCTGCTGAGAGGTGTTCAATCTTAAGCTTCTCGGGGAGTGTAGGTTGATCAAATGTGACGACTAAGTTTCTAGTAGTGATGTATTCATTATTCTTGCGGATCTTTATCTTTTGCACATCAATGACCTCCTGTTCTTTTAGATTTTCCAAGATCTCTTCTGTTGGCACATCTATCAGTTCTGAAACTGATATAACTGCTCTGCAAGTATTTAGTGTTTTGTCCAACGAGGCTGCAATGGGTGTCCCCATCATTTCTTTGGCATTCAATATGTAGTTGCAGTCTGCTTCTGATGTACATTTCACTAGTATGTCCCCAGATCTCATTTTCTTGATTTCTGTGATATGCTTTGAAAGTGATCTTATAGCCTTTTCGATAAAGAAAGGCGACATTTTTCCTAATGGTGTGCATTTTTGTTTTCCATCTTTGCTGGTAGATGTCAGAACAAGATACTTTGGGCTGAAGCCCTTGGTTACAATTGAAAGGTCTTCGGTCCGCGGCCGTTTGGCGCGGACTAAACTTTTACTGCTGACCTGCCTGGCATAATAAACAAAACCTGCTTTTCAAGAATGCCATACAATCGTGTGACGCTTTGTTAACCATTTCCTCCTCCTTCTTCTTCTTCTTCAACACCGTGAGGAAACTGTAGACGCGTTTTCTTCTTCAACCAGAGTAGCCAGCGACTTCGGTAATGACTTTGGAGCCTTTGTCATCACGTGACTCCAGAGTAGCCACCTTTGACCGGAATTTTCGAAAGACTATATTTACTCTGCGTTCCAAATGGCAGACTGATGATGATGATGATGATGATGATTAGAGTTTTCATGGCGCAGCAGCGACAAAGGCTCCAAATGGTAAACTGGCCTAACGGGCGAGACGATGTGGACACGGTGGCATTCTCAAGCTTCCTTCTACTGGAAATCGTACTCGGATCGTACTCGCTCACTGTGTCTGTGTTGGAGGAATCTTTAGACGATATTTATCTTTACACACGAAACGGAAGGGTAAGCAGATCGGTGTAGCTGTTCTGTTACAGTCTTACTTAAATATTTGCGATTTTGCGGAGAACGCATACAAAATTTGCGAATATGATGAAGAAAGCATTCGGGATATGTCATCGGATACCTTTAGATCGCACTTCCCGTTGCTGTCGAACACTATTGGAGGTTTGTCCACGATCCCGGGGCCCCTATTGGGGGAAGGCGAGGTTGGTTGTGGCCGCCCGCACGTTCCTTTCTCAATACCCACACATGTAACATGTATTATCGTAGAAAATGACGCAGTCGCCTTTTCGTGGAAAGGTGCGAGGCGTCCCTGTTCCCATGGTAACTGCCTGTCCTTCGCAGGAAAGTTTCCCGTTCGGCGTCGCGCTGCATGTATCGATCTTTGGTAAGCGCTTTAAAAAAAATGATATTACAAACGCAGCATAGTCCGGAGACAAGTATATGGACGCCTTAAGTAGCAGATCCACAGCGCCGGCAGCGCGCTCCTTTCTACTAAACGATGTCACTCCTTTCCCGGGCGTTGCGCTCTCAATGATTTATTACGCTCCAGCATGCAGGTCGGAGCGCGTAAGTACTGCACTGCTCCGTGACTTGCAGAGGAAGCACAAAAGGTGACAAAATAAATATGCTCAAGTAAATTTGAAGGATATATGATAAATACATCATATCATATAAATCATGAATGAATAAAATATGATCACGTATTATAAATCAACCTCTTTCAAAGGCCCAGTCATCGGTGAGCATCACGCACTTAAGATTGCGCGTTTTGTGTTTCCATCGTGCAGTCGTAGATTTCGCTTGGATTTCGCTTTACGCTGCATGAACAAGAACTTCACGCATACTGTAAAACCCCGAGGTAAGGAACACGAAGGGACAGACTTCGTGTCGTTGTTGTTGCTGATGATGACGATTCAGGTTTTTATGGCACACGGACAACAAAGGTCAACTTCGTGTTATCTCTGTAGCTTCGTGTTCCTTATAGTCTCGGGGTTTTACATTATGCATCACTTTCACCAGCTGGCTTGCCTCTTAGCCATCTTTTCATTGTCAAGGACTTCATGACAGCCCGGTGTGCGAGCTCTGAAAATACCATGCTTGTAGTTTACATGGTTCCGTTGATAGTCCCGAGCAAGAATGTATGCTTCGCGTTACAAACCTACCATTGATCTTCTTCTTCGTTTTTTTTTTCGTTACAAACAAACAAACAAACTTCTTCTTCGTCTTGCTCTATCTACGATGTGTTCACGTACATGGAACAAAATCGGGCAGAGAAGTTTCCCACACGCCCTCGCATAATAACACCTGTGATGATGATGATGATGATTCGGGCTTTTATGGGTCACGGAAAACTAAGGTCACCTATCGTGTAATAACATATACAGGCTGTCTCACGTAACGTGTCAAAAAATTATATTTAAAAATCTACACGTCGGAAAATTATGGGGTCAATTACGGTATTCGCCTTCAGAGAGTTTTTGCCATCGTGTGAAACACTTAGGAATTTTTCACCATGAGAAACTTAATTTTTCGAATTAAAGTCCGGAAATTGCCTAGTCATCCTCACATTTTTTCAACAGATTTGGGAAGCACGGATCGGGTTTGGCACACCAAGGAAAAATTGATTTCGTGGCACAAAAGTAAGGAACGGAAAAAAATTGGGAAAATATCCAGTTTCGGGCCTCGTTTTGCATCCTGCCACAGCGCTCCGGGAAGCGACGAATAAAAAAACAGTCGCCCCGCCCCTTCGCAATCGGCCCTTCGTATCATGCAGGTTGGCGAGCCGCATCACTAAAGCAAACGATAAAAAAAGCGAAGAGTGGAACAACAAAAGAAGATAAACGCAATCACCAAGTGAACCTGTCGCTGATAACATCAGGACGTTGAGATTAGAATTAAAGGGGCGGGGCGACTGTTTTTCACGACTTCCTTCCCAGAGCGCTATGACGGGATCCGGAAGGCGTGAGGCATTTTGCGTATAGAACGAAATCGGATATTTTCCCAATTTTTTTGTTACCGCTCCTTACTTTTGTACCACGAAATGAAATTTTCCGTGGTGGACTAAACTTGACCCGTGCTTCCCGAATCTGTCGAAAACAAAATGTTAGGTTGACTAGGGAATTTCCGCAAGTAAGCATCATCTGAAGAAACTAAAAGAAAGAAAACAGCCTCGGAGCAAGGTGGCTGTCACTACAGGCGCCTGCAGTTCCATGTCATTTGGTTCGGTTCTGCCTCAGAGATGAAAAAAAAAAGTGTTGAAAGCGGCAGTGTATGCCCCTATCTTTTAGGAAGGCGCAGATTGCCTTCAGAGCTTTTAACTTCTTGGTCATGTGTACGCCATCTCCCCATCAGTTTACAAAAGGAGAAAGGCCTTTGCTGGAGTGCTCCCCACATCGTTTGTAAGTATAGTTTTTCCACGGCGCTCCGTCTGGTATAGTGTTCTTGCCCTAAAACGAAATGGAGGCTCACTGGTCTGTCCATAGGGCTGTTGCAGCGAAGCTTATACACAGCGCCATTTCGGGCTCAACCGGGCACGTGCCCGAACAGTAGGCTTTCGCATCAGTGGGTTCTGCGTGGTATTTCAAGCAGTACGGCACGACGGAAGACCTGTACCGTGTAGGGAATTCGCACAAAAAGCGCTACATCTTGCCAAGTGCGAACAACTCGATATCATGGATTTTAAAATAAGGCGCGTATTATATATTTTCCGTAAATTCGCACGAGCGACATCCTCACGGAATATTCTAGTGGAAGAAAAAGCGAAAACACTGCTCACGGAGCTGGAGCTCCGATCCGTGTTATGCCGAGCATTCACACGGTACGGAACATCGGGAGTGGCGTACTGCGCCTTTAGCATACGACACTTAGCAGGCGACACCGTCAGCGTGTTTTCCTGTCGTCTGCTACGGAATAACTTGGGGGTGTGTAGCAGGATATATCGCACGGTTAGCAGTGTCCGTGAAGACGCGACTTTGAGCTCTCGCGCTCACGCGACAGCAGAAAGCTATGGCGCTTTTCGCATCGTCCGCTTCTGGGGGAATGTCGCTGGTATGAATACACGGTTTGGGGCTGTATATGTGTACGTTGGGGATATGTTGATTGATTTGATTTGATTTGGGGTTTTTTGGCGCAAGAGCAGCTCTGGCCATACGGGATATGTTGAGAGCGTATATATGTTGGGGATATAATATTGCTCCGCACTCGCGCCACCTGTCCCGCAGAAACAGGTCTACCTAGGGCGTTTATGTTTATTCGCTCGGAGCAGAGCCCGAGCTGAGCAGAAGTGCGTCACCGAACCGGAAATCGATCGGTCAGGTGTAAAGCGAGGAGAAAATTGAATTCCATATGCGACCGAGCGACAACGGCTTTGCGCTTGCGCAGTATCTATTGCTGTGTCGTCTGCTTCCGTTGGTGTTCGTCGTAGGGCACCGTTGTTGCGTTAGTGGCTTCAAGGTTTCGCTTCTGTCAGCTTTTCTGATTTTGTGTTCCTTCTTTTTTTCTTTTTGTACATCATTTCACGTTTCATTCCATGTTGCACGTAGTGCGTAGAAGACGACGACGACCGATTTGCTTTTGCCGTTCACGCGGGGCCGCTCGCGCGTTCGTCCGTCACGACGCTGGCTGCAAACTCTGCATGAAAGCCTGTGTCACATAAAGTTTCTGGACATCTGTCAGAGACTTTTACATTTTCAAGCACTAATCTCACAACTGTTTCGTGTGGTACGGCGGTCTAGATTGTCTGGATGAAAGCCATCTCAAAAGTTCAAAATAGCTGCCATCTTCTAGCTCAGGAATTGTGGGAAGGATCTGCGAGCTCGGCCTCCAAGCTCCGAGCGAAGCGAGCTGCTTCGGAGGTGACTCTGAGCGAATATCCAAACACAAAGCGGGCGGATCTGAGCCAATCCGCCATTTTCACGCGATCGCTGCGCGCATGCGCATCCCGCGTGTTCTGCTCTTCTGGTTGAAAACAATGGAACCATAGCTGAAACCATAGCTGAAATAAAGCCGTAGCCAATACTACGTTAACGCTGCTATACACCATTTTCCCGTTCCTGGATTGCTTCCGTCAATGAGTGAGGCTACGCTTCTCGGCACGAGAAATGTATGAAAGGACCCAGGAACGATAACGAACAGCTTTAGTGCTGGATGACTGCACTGCACTCAACAAGCGCAAGAAATTTCTTCTTCCTCTTCTTCAAAACAGTTGTGCACAGCTTATTGGTCTGGCATGGAATGACACGGACACTGTACAAACACTTTGTACAGGGAGAAGCAGCAGAAATAGGTCTCGAAGCCTAAGGTAGATACTCCAAAAGTGAATGCACGAAGTATGCTGGAACGAAAGACGCGGAAAACCGCAGCGCTCCTCACGTGCATTTGTTTTCAGCCAGTAGCAGACGATATTCGAGAGGGCGCCACATCTCAGTAAAATGGTCCATTCTCACACGCCCTCGAGCCAGCTCTGTGGCGACATGTCCGCTTCGAGCGCCTCCGGGCGATTAAACATAAACGCCCCTATTCAAAACTAACTTTGGATTCGGCTCCTGGGCGGCAAAATAGCCACCCAACTAGAAAAATCTGACCAGTAATCGCCATCTCCATCTACATCCCATTGACCATACCCCTACATCAACAGAGACCCACTGCCCAGTAGAGGTTACACACGCAAACGCGACGGTGGGTCCCCAAACATAACCACTTTCCGAGCAACCCGCTTCGCGCACTCTCTCGACTGAGTAAGCAACGTGAAAACTAAAGCCAACTTATGGTAAGGCGACCAAACTTTTACTGCTCACCAGCCTGGCATAATAAACAAAACCTGCTTTTCAAGAATGCCATAAAATCGTGTGACGTTTTGTTAACCACTTCCTCCTCCTCCTCCTTCTTCTTCAAACCAGTGAGCAAACTCTGGACGCGTTTTCTTCTTCAACCAGAGTAGCCATCGAGTTCGGTGATGGCTTCAGAGCCTTTGCGATCACATGACTACAGACCAGACCGTCTGAAGCGTGTTGTCCCACCTCCCAAATCCCCCGTATCGTATGGTCCCCTAACGTGGGCTCTCGCCCGACCTCTCATATGCACATTCATCCATGGCCTCGGGGGAAAAAAAGTGACACGCCAGCGGCTGTAGCACATCAACTTGCCCTGGAACACCTAGCCTCGCTGAACCATGGAAGGCAGACAATCTCTACCGATGAGTCTGTGATACCTGGTTGATCAACTGCAGCGTTCTATGCGCCCCATGAAGATTTTGAGAAAGCGTCCAAGCTCCTCAACGAGACGTCCTCAACGGAAGCAGAGCTATTCACCATCAATATGGCCCTCCAGCACATCTCATCCTCCCCACCTGCAGAGTGGACGATCGTCACCGACAGCAAGGCAGCCCTGGAGATCCTGAATTCTCACGCCACCAAAATCATCAGCGACCTCCACACGGCTATCACCACCGCATGCGATTCTGTTTGCCCCTCTGGCCACGGTGTGCAGCTACAGTGGGTTCCCAGCCACATACGCCTCACTGGGAACGCCCGAGCAGATGCCGCCGCGAGGCGTGCCCATCAAGACGACGGCCCGCCAGCTAGTATGCCGCTCAACATCGTCCGCCTCCCTTATAAAGATCAGCCAGTGGTGTGCCCCCGAAATGTTGACGATGATTTGGGTTGATGATGATGATGATGATTGGGATTTTTTTGGCGCAGCGACAACGAAGGTCATAATGACGATGATTTGGGTTTTTTGGCGCAAAAGCAACTAGGGCTGCCCCCGAAATGTGCCGCTCTGCCGAAGACGCTGTACGCGCCAATGCGTATACCCACTCCATTGACCCGGCAATGCAATTCACCCCACCCCAGCAGCTCGTCCGCGCAGAAGAAGCGCTGCTCCATCGGCTCCGACTCAACTTCGCATATATACACCATAATACTTGTGCAGCGTCGCTCAGCTACCTGCGCTATCTGTGGCGCAGTAGCAGACGTCGAGCACCTCCAACTAAAAACCAAAAGGGTCTCGAAGTCCGGGATGAGTCCGGGAAGAAAGCCGCCTTATCTACCACGTCAACTCGACTCATCCACGAGGCCTAAATAAAAGACTCCTTTTAGGATTCTGTGACGAACAGTAGGCGGTTTGACCAGTGGGTTCTGCGTGGTGTTTCAAGCAGTATGGCACCAGAGAAGACCTGTAACCTGTAAGAAGCCCACACAAAAAGTGGTACATCTTGCCAAGTGCGAACAACTGGATATCATGTATTAAAAAGAAAAAAAAAAGGCACGAGTTATATATTTTCCGAATATTCACACGATCGACATCCTCACGGAATATTCTAGTAGAACAAAAAGCGATAACAATGCTCACGGAGCCGAAGTTCCGATCCGTGTTATGTCGAGCATTCACACGGTGCGGAACATCGGGAATGACGTACTTCGCATTTAGCAGACGACACCGTCAGCGTGTTTTCCTGTCGTCTGCTACGGAATATCTTGTGGCTGCGTAGCAGGCTATTCCTCACGGTTGATGATGATTCGGGTTTTTATGGCGCACGGACAACTAAGGTCATAGTGCGCCAGATCTATGGTGAAATTATGACTAGTTAAAACTGTGCATGGAAACTGATAGGATCGTTAAAATTATATGTGAAGTAAATTAAAAACATATTTACAAATGCATAAAACAGCTGTATAAAATTACAGAAGACTAAACATGCCAGTGTCTTTTAAGAAGTTAATAACTCTGTTAAAAGGGATGATAGCCTCATCACCGAGCAACAGTGCTGGGTGAAGAGGTAAAAACTGTCTATAAAACTCTCTGAAATGGTGCTGACGATGAGGTTCATGGTATGAACAGGTGATGAGTATATGCAGAACGGAGAGAAGCTCACCACAGTGCATACACTGAGGAGGCTCCTCTCCATAAAACAAAAATCCATGGGTCAAGAATGTATGGCCAATGCGTAATCTTGTTCGCATAACGCATGACAATCGGTTTTCTGGGAAAGTTCCATGGCTTTGAATCTGGGGTTTAATGAGATGGAGCTTATTGTGTGTCTGTGTATCCCAGAAATTCTGCCAGTTTTTATAGAGAGATTTCTTGAGTGCACATCTGATATCTTCCTGAGGTACTTCAAACAGAGTAATATCTTTTACAGTAGAAGCTCTAGCAGCCTGGTCTACCAAATCATTTCCCGGTATGCCTGTATGGCTGGGCACCCAGCAGAGGATTACAGAGTAGCCCTTCTTCTGTGCTGCACGCTATTCCTCACGGTTAGCAGTATACGTGAAGACGCGACGTTGAGCGCTCGCGCTCACGTGACAGCATAAAGCCATGACGCTTTTTGCATCTTCCGCTTCTGGGGGAATGTCGCACGTGTGAGTGCACGGTTAGGAGATGTATGTGTATACGTTGGGGATATGTTGAGAGCGTGTATGTTGGGGAGATGATATTGCTCCGCACTCGCGCCACCTGTCTCGCAGAAACATGTCTACTTATTCAAAACTGACTTTGGATTCGGCTACTGGGCGGCAAAATAGCCACCCAACTACAAAAATCTGACCACTATTCACCATCTTCGTCTTCACTGCACAGAGCCTACTTCTAGATCTACAGAGACCCACTGGCCAGTAGAGGTTACACACGCAAACGCGATGGTGGGTCCTCAAATAGAATCACTTTCCGAGCAAACTGTTTCGCACAAGCTCTCCACTGAGTAAGCAACGTGAAAACTAAAGCCAACTTGTGGTAACGCGACTAAACTTTTACTGCTGCCCTGGCTAGCATAAGAACAAAACCTCCCTTTTTTCAAGAATACCATACAATCGTGTGACGTTTTGTTAACCCATTTCCTCCTTCTTCTTCTTCAAACTCGTGAGCAAACTGCGAGTTATGCTCGTTTTTGAACACTTTCATTATAAATTTCCCATCTGGTACCCTGAAGAACAAAAAACTGGTCACATTAAAATAAAAAAAACAGCACTATAACTCATCGAAAAATATATACCTCTGGCAAAAATTAGTTCAAACTTTTTTCACCCCTGGCATAGTAAAGAGCTACGGAGGTTGTGCACTAAAAAAAAGCGTCTTTTCAGGGCAGCCAAAGTTTGCCACTGCAAAAATCAAATGGGAAAAGTACTGCGTGGCGGCCTCTCGATACAGAAATGCTTTAACAAAAGCCAAGTCTACGTGTTTTTTTTTTGTTTTTTTTTGCCGGTACTCTTCCGGAATTACTAAAAATAACCCCAAACAATTCTATAACACAGTCAGTCAGGAGAAACAGAACCCTTGCATGACCTTAACAAGCTCGTCTCACAACACAGTTCCACAGCATGTGTGCGCCGATGTTGATGATGATGATTAGAGGTTTTTATGGCGCAGCGACTACAAAGGTCATAATGCGCCAAACACGGTGCGCGCCGATGTACGAACGACGTTTTTTCAATGGCCTTCTCACGTTCCACGGTACATGATCCACCCCTTCTTTCAACTACTAATTACGTCATTGATTACATCTCTAATACTAATTACATCACGCACCGCAAGCGTTACATCAATGAAAGCTAAGCTCCAGTTATGTAACCTTGCAGTGCGGCGAAAAAATTTCCCGCCTGTGCCTTTTCCGTACTAGAACAACGATTCGCTGCGAACTGATCTACTCTTTCCACGTACATCTCCCACCGGACTAGTCATCGTCAGAGTGTACAAGTTCCTCACGTCTTCAAAGAAACTAAACACCCGTTCAAATGGCAGAAGAGCCTCATCCCCCAGCACCTCCCCGTTTGCATCAGATCCTTTTTGATCGACTAATCTATTGAAAAGTGCCATTTGTGACCATGTAACTGAAGTGTCATTTGGCTATTTTGTGTGCGTTATTTCCTTTCAGATTTTACGCAGTTTTAGCACGAGCTAAACGTCGGTATAGTGTGTATTTCAGACACTACTTGCTTCAAAGGGAGACTTCGCAAGGATTCGAAAAAAATTAGGTGAGCATCGTACCGAACACGGACCGCTCCCTTGATATATGATATTTTGTGCGAGTAATTAATTCGTAAATGATGACCATACCAAACCGAAACCAAAATGCAAAGCGCGCGTCGGTTCGCCCGGAGGAAGATACTGTGACGTCACCCAGCATTGTGGTCTGCTACGAAGTTTGCATTCTTCCATGCCGGATGACGTCGGCAGTGTTGCTTTCAGCGCCCTCTTCCTTCACAAAGGCGAAGCGCTCAATCCGTAATAATTCCTTCGCATAAAATCTGCGCACTTTGGGAACGCGATATTTCGTGTGTATGTTCCTGATACCCCAAAGGTTACTGTCTATGTCACAATCTTTGTGATTATTTTGTTGCGTAGTCCCACTTTAAGACACTATTCCTGCTCTCAGCAAAAGTATAACGTTACTTTTTAATTCGTAACAGTAGCGGAATTCCTTTTACTTTCACGTACGTGTATCGAACTCGGGATTTCGTTACTTCTTTCTTCGGTGGCGAGTATTGGTATCACGTTACCTTTTCTTGGTAACGGGTACAACACTGGCCTATGCGTCCTGGGCCGACTTCAAGGGGAACTGATCCGCCGTTCCTCTGGAAAGTCTGTCGCAATACCGAGTGAAAAACCAGGGAAGGGTAACAGTAATGGTAACGGAAACAGAAACGGTATATTACCGAAATTGGAGATGGTAACGATAAATGGAAACGGGAACGCATACCACGGTTCTCCATTACCGAAAACAGAAACAGA